>NW_022436975.1:16101120-16176082 GCF_009761245.1 Sapajus apella
GTGAGAGCGAAAAGGTGTAAAAAAAAAAAAAAAAAAAAAAAAGTTAAAGAAATAAAGAATATATACAATTTTCCCAAATAAAAACTTAAGTTGAAATGGAACATACAAAAATGTAGTATAAAGATTTGTGAAAGTTACTGAAAAGTGGCCTTAACGAAATAGCTCTTGTCTCTAATGTATATATTATTGAACTTGTTTTCAATGTAGAGAAAGAGATAATTCTCATTTAACAAAATAATATGAAAATAATATGTTGTTTGTATACTTAAAAACTTCTATGAGAGTAGACTTTAAGTTGTTCTCACCACACAAAAAAATGATATGTATGTGAGATTGTAGATATGTTAACAAGCTTGATGCAATCATTTCACAATACATGTATGTATCAAAACACAGTCTTGTGTGCTGTAAATATTTACAATTTTTCTTTGTCAGTTATACCTTATTAAAGCTGGGAGGACAAAAGGAAAATATGAAAGAAACAAAAATATATTGGTCAACTCGCATTGTACATTGTACCCAATGTGTAATTGCTTATCCCTCACCCCCTTCCCATACTTCCCCCTGAGTCAAAGTCCATTGTATCATTCTTTTCAACTTTGTGTCCTTATAGCTTAGCTCACACTTATGAATGAGAACATAAGATGGATGTTTGGTTTTGCATTTCTGAGTTACTTCACTTAGAATAATGTCTGCAACTCCATTAGGGTTGAAGCAAATGTCGTTTCTTTTTATAGCTGAGTAATATTCCATAAAACTGCTTTATATAGCTGAGTGTATATACATATATTTATTTATTTATTTATTATATACACCCCATTTTCTTTATCCACTCATTGGCTGATGGACATTTGGGCTGATTCCATATTTTTGCAACTGTGAATTGTGCTGGTATAAACATGCATGTGCAAATGTCTTTTTTATATAATGACTTCTTTTCCTCTTTGTAGATACCCAGTAGTGGGATTGCTGGATCCAATGGTAGATCTACTTTTACTCCATACTGTTTTCCATAGTGGTTATACTAGTTTACAATCCCACCAGCAGTGTAAAAGTATTCCCTTTTCACCACATCAACACCAACATCTATTTTTTTATATATTAAATTATGGCCACTCTTGCAGGAATAAGGTGATATCACATTGTGATTTTGATTTGCATTTCCCTGATAATTAGTGATGGTAAGCATTTTTTTCTTATGTCTGTTGGCCATTTCCATATCTTATTTTGAGAGTTGTTTATTCATGTCCCTAGCACACTTTTGATGGGACTGTTTGTTTCTGCTTGCTGATTTGTTTGAGGTCCTTGTAGATTCTGGATATTAGTCCTTTGTCAGCTGCATAGTTCACAAATACTTTTTTCCACTCTGTGGGTTGTCTGTTTACTCTGCTGATTATTTTATTGTACAGAAATTTTTAGTTAAATTAAGTCCCGTCTATTTATTTTTGTTTTTGTTGCACTTGCTTTTGGGTTCTTGGTCATGAACTCTTTGCCTAAGCCAATATGTAGAAGAGTTTTTCTGCTGTTTCTTCTAGAATCTTTCAGGTCTTAGAATAAAGTATTTGATCCATCTTGAGTTGATTTTTGTATAGAGTGAAAGATGAGGATCCAGTTCTTCTACAAGTGGCTTGCCAATTATTCCAGCACTATTTGTTGAATAGCATGTCCTTTCCCCACTTTGTGTTTTTGTTCGCTTTGTTGAAGATCAGTTGGCTGTAAGTATGTGGCTTTATTTCTGGGTTCTCTATTCTATTCCATTGGTCTACATGACTGTTTTTATATCAGTACCATGCTCTTTTGATACTACAACCTTGTAGGAACCTATAGGTCTATGTTTTGAATATTTTTTAACTGTCTTTCTTTTCAAATTTATTCCTTTTGCTTCAGTTCAATTGAACATATATTTGCAACTCTACTATATGACAGGCTTAGTGACTGGATTCTGGGAGGAATGAAGAATTGAATAAACAATGCCTGTCCACAAAGTTTTTATAACACAACAGGAAGAGGAGAAATTAGGTAAATAACTATCAGGCAAGTTTGAATAATACTTCAAAAAGGAAGAGTTCATATCCGGAGATCTGCAGAGACTTTAGGAAAGACAGAGGCATTTGCTATGGGCCTTGCCTAGTAGATAGGATTTGGGCAGACAAAGATGTGGAAGGGCAGGTTTTCTCAGAGACAGATCCCTGATCAAAGACACAGAGTCAGGAAAGTTTGAATCAGCTTGGAAAGTTTATGTAATTATTCTTTTTATTCATCAAATTTAATCACCGAGATTATTATACATCAAAATCCCAAAACAGCCATTGAAGAAGGTTTAATTTAGTCATTTTGAAATAAATTCTATCCTGAGCTCCAAAGTGCATATACTTCTCAACTCCATCCTGAAATGGAATCATACAAACTCAGTCTGGGGTATATTATAGAAAAAAATGGAGAAATATTTATGTTAGAGTTACCAAATGCTGATCTTTAATCCTTGATTTAAATAACACCCACAGTTTCAAACAATGGGTTCCCCAAATACACTGGATCATGGTTCCACAGATCTTGTTTAGAAAATGGAATGTGAACAGCTCTCAGAATCTGAAAAATCCAAACAGCAACTCAGAGCTGGGGTAGAGGAGGATATTGGACGACAGGAGATGCGTAGACTTGAGCAAAAAATCTGTTGTCACATTTTCCACACTTCAATTGCTAATAAATACTTGGTAATGACGGCAGAAGTCTTTTCTGGAAACACTTACGATATTGATAATGACCCATACTGGGGAGATAAATCCAGTATGTAGCCATGCTTAAGTAAAAGAAATTCTTATTACCTCATTTGTCTACTAATAAGTGTGTCTTTGGAGGATCCTTTAAATATTATTGATATGATGAGTGATAAAAGGTGACTGTTATTGCCTGAAAACACTGAATAACTTACCTTCATTAAAGTACTTTCACTAGAGGCTTCTCAGGTTGCATGAAAGTTAGCACCAAATTTCCAGAAAGTCTGCTCTTATTATGAAGGAAAAAGAATCATATCCCAGATAATTTATTTTAATTTGGAATTATCAAATGATTTCAGCTATCTTGTTGTGTAGCTGCAATATCAGCTTCAAAAGCTAATTTAATACAATCCATACCATGACTTAGAATTTATTCATTATTTATCACATATTTACTAAATCCTAATATATGTGTGCAGTGTGCTGGATATCAGGAATTCCACTAAGAACAATCCAAATAAGACGCTTGCCCTAGTGCAGAATTTTGATTCCAGCATGAACAGTTTTCCTCCTTCTAAATCAAAACCTCCTGCATCCTTTTCACCTTCTGCATACTGGTGCTGAGCACAAATCCTTGAATGTAAGTGCTTTCTAAGTATTTACTAAGTGGAAGTTTCCATTTTATTTTCCATCTTATAGTTGATTGTGTCCTATTATTCCTCCTAAATTAGTGGCTGAGGAGAGAGAGTGTAGCAGAGATCCGCTTCTGCTGGGACACACAGCTAGACTACATTTCCCAGCCTCCTCTGCAGGTGTGACTACATGGCTAAGTTCTAGCCAACAGTATGTGAGTGAAAGTGACTCCACTCAAAATGTGTCACTTCCAAGCCTACTTACAAAATATTCTCCTAAGAGCTCCTCTCTGCTGTTAGATGTGGAAATCCACATGGCCATCAGAAGCCAGCAGGACCCCTGCTAGATAAAGTTATGGAAGTACTGTGTGGAGCAAAGCCTCCTTTCTCATCTGAAACTGTCTTGGATTGTTTGTTATGAAGAAATAAACTTCTACTGTGTGTATGTTATTAGTTACTTCTGTTCTGTTTATTATAGAAACAAATTTATCCAAATTAATAAATGTATTTACACCTTAAACAAAGACATTTAAGGATGTTAATTGGTATAATTAAATGTTAGAAAAAGGAAATCCCATCTCTTTTATGTCATAAACCACCACTTTCACGGGTAACTGCTCTTATTAGAAAACACCAATAATTAAGAAATCACAGATTTCACTCTCAGATGTTTTATAGCCAAGTGGATGATAGCAAACATGAATGATTACTGATATGAAGTATTTTTTCTCTTTAATCAGGAATTCAAAGTCAGGGGAAAAAATGGATACATTTAACCTTCCCTAACCAGCATAGACTCACTGTTGAGGTTGAAATTTGTCTACATCTAATTAGGATGCTAAAATTTGTGAACAAACCTATTTTACTTCCCCTTTTAGAGTTCATCTCTTCATCTCCTACCAATTTACCTCAGAAGACTAGGAAGATGCCTTTTAAACTTTCCTTCACTCCAAATCCAAAATAAAATTAAATACATTTTGATAGAAGTAAAAATAAAATTGATATTATTACACAAACACACAATATACTTACACACACTACAGCCCTATATTAGCTCACCAATAAATTACCCAAATTGCTTTCTCAATAAAGAAAAACACATTTATTTCAGAGAAGACTACATATTTTTTTCTCTCATTTTGCGATTTCATAGTAAGTGGATATGGTTTAGCTAGAGTACTTGGACCAGAAAATAAATGACTCCTGCTCATCCTGTAGGTGCCAACTATGTTCAAGCATGAGGGGTTGCTGGCCCGCAGTGCCAACATACAGCACCTTTGCAGGGAGGCCAAGGCCCTCATGCTCCAGCAATACCAGACGGCACTCCGATGAGGCGGGCTGCTTCTGGCAGGTGGTAGCACAGGAGGTAGTAAGTGAAAGCAGCTCAGCATAAATAGTTCCAGTGAAATACAAGAATAATATTCTGGCGTCCCTGACTCATTTTCTCTCATTCATGACTCACAATAAACACATATTCTGATGGGCAAATGGCTAAACTACCCCAAAGAAATGAAGACTCATCTCCAACTTCTAATGGAAACTCTCACTGATCTGGAAACCTTTTCCCCTTAAGTTAAGCAAAGTTTGAACAGATAACGATTTTCTCCTCATTGACCTTGGAAATCTGTCCAGGCTGTTGGCCATTCTGGTCATCTTTTCTAGACCAGCTGCTGTCTTCATATCAAGGGGGATTTGGAGCATTCCATGGGTCAGAAGAAGGTAATGTGTTCTGGGTCATTTCTAATCCATGGAAAGCCCAGGTGTATAAGATTGAACCAGCCAAAAAAAAAAAAAAAAAAAAAAAAAGAGGAAGACACAGAGAAGCAGAGACAAAGACAGTTTTTGACAGGGAAAAAAAAAACCATGAACTAAGATCCTAACAAATCCCTAGACAAATAACAAATAAAAAGTGTAATATCTCTAAGAACTAAGAAATTTTTATGTAAGGATAAAAAATATAATTTCCAGGTTTTACTTTTGGGAGATGCAGATGAAAGTTTACAGAGGTTTTTTTTTTTTTGGTTGTTTTTTTTTTTTTGTCACATCTAAAATATATCTTGCTATATAACTTGGTGATAGGTGAAAGAGAATTTACTATACTGTGCTCTCTAATTTTGTATAGGCTTGAAAATTACAAAAATTTTAAAAAAGGCTTGTCTAAAGTAGTCAAGGCTAAGATTAACAAGGATTTCTCATCCACATACCATATTTATAACTCCATTTGTATTAAGTTTCATTCTTCAGAAATGTCCCTATTTTTTACAAATAGTAGCACTAATAGACTATACAGCTCAGTAACAGTGCAATCCCTTTGGAAATGAGAGGGAAACAGATACAAAATCTTACAAGAAAGAAATGAAAAGTTTCCATGAGTGACTAGTCATGAGCTATAGGAATTGCTGGGAGTCGTTTCATCTAGAGCTCCAAGAACTTGTCAAGATTTCACTATTTACAGCTATATGACAGATTATGATACAGGAATATGCATTAACACTGAAACCAATTGTGTGCAATGGAAAAACCATGCTTTTTAAAGCCTTTTCACTGCAAAATTTACCAGTTTTGCTTTGGTAAATAGGTTCCAAAGTGACGAGATGTACAAACATCAGAGGTTTTAAACCTGTGTTAGTTTAATAGGTCAGAATTTCAAGTCTGATTAAATTTTGCACTCCCCTGTTGCCTGATTTCTGTTGAGTCTTTGCTAATTACTTTCAGGGACTTGCTAATTGGGATGACTAGCAAAGACAATTTATCATGTGGATCATTTTTTCTTAATATTTTTAATATTCAGTGTTAAATGTTTATAAAGTTATAGTCAGTCAGGTTTATGTATATGATAATGTCAATATGAAGTTTCCACATTTTAGCATTTCAAGGTCATCATTGACTCCAATTTTCAAAAAGTCATTTGAGACTATGTTACTAAATTCTGTATGTAATTATAACTTTGCCATGGAAAAGTTTTTCTCCATAGAGATTCCTGGTAAATTGCTCTTTTTTGGCATTCTTTTTGGCCATGAAATGAGGAAAGCTGGAGTAATTCTTCTTTTAAATTGGGATGCCCCTTGAGGTGGTAAAATTGTAATAATGTGGGCATATAGATTAGTGGCAAAAAGAGATCAATAAGGGACTTTAGTCTGAGAAATATGAAAAACATATTTCTAAATACTTCTACAGCAATATCCTGATATCAGATTCCAAGCTCCCAAGATGACACTACCACCTGCCCCACAAGTACAGGAGGCTGCTGCCATCAGTCACTCTTAACTGAATATCCCAGAGCTCTAGGATATGCGACCCGGAGCCTGAAACTGCAGGATATTTATGCTACCCAGTCTTTGAGAGTCCTCCTGGAAAAGCAGGTAACAGATAAGTGAATTAGCTACTCAGGCAATTAATGAAATGCACACGTTCAACTCTCATGTAGTAGGACTATGTGACTTCCGAGACAAGATGCCTAGTAATTTGCATGCAGAATCTCAGGTAATCCTAGTAGCATATAAATCAAGTGTTATCCCCATTTTGCAAATGAGGAACTGAGACACAGAGATATTGATTAACTTGCCCAAAGTTGTAAGAAGCAGAGCCAGAATCTTGCTTTACATACTATTGGCTTCTTGCTGATATCCTCATACCCTGATCACTGATTTCCAACTGCCAGCACCTACATTTCCTTGCCTGATGCTTTCTTTTACCTCCGTTGCCTGGTTTGTCACCTCTTAAAGCAGACCCAAAATGCCGGGACACAATCCTCCTTTGGAGCAGCTCTGGGCCTATGGGTGGCAGGAATTGGTGTACAAATAGCTCAGATACCCCAGCTCTCTCACTCCTTGTGGGGAATAACACTAGCTCCAAAGTTTATCTGAGGGATCAAGCTGCAGTTTTCCATAGTGATTACTTTCTTGATAGCAAACTCTTCATTGGCTACCTTTCCTTTCCCCAACTCACACCCCTATTTCCCCACTGAGATTTCCTGAGACCAACTGAAAAACTACCTCCTTCTCTTGGGGCCTGCTTCATAAGTAATCAACACACAATGGCTTGGCTGGTGGCTCATGTCTATAACCCCAGCACTTTGGGAGGCAGAGGCAGAAAGATCCCTTGAGCCCAGGATTTTGAGACCAACCTGGGCAACATAGTGAGACCCCCATCTCTACAAAAAAATTAGCTGAGTGTGGTGGTGTGCTCCTGTAGTCCAAGCTACTCAGGAGGCTGAAGTGGGAGGATTGCTTGGGCCTGGGAGGTTGAGGCTGCAGTGAGCTGAGATGGCACTATTGCACTTTAGCCTGGGCAACAGAGCAAGATGCTCTCAAAAAAAAAAAAAAAAAGGAACTAACACATAAGATCTGATTGTAAATCCTCATGATATCTTCATTTGTCCACACTGGAAGTATAGTGATTCAGGAAAGAAAGAAATGCCCAAAATCTGACATTATGCTATTAATGAAGAAAATGGGTGTTTAGTATACTTGTCAGTCTTTCCCGCTGGAGAACAGGAGAACAGTTAAGTACCCCCATTAGGACTTCTGGAATAGGAACTCAGCAAATATTTGTTAGAGTTGAATGTAAAGTAGAAGCTGAGATTTGTCAGAGAAAGATGACTTGAGGGCAAAAAAAGTTACTGGAATTATAGTAACTTCAGTGAGCAGGCACTGAGAACCCTTTGTCCTGGCAAAAAAAAAAAAAAAAAAAAAAAAAAAAAAAAAATCTAATGCAGGCTAAATCTCTAGGCAGAACTCCATGAATTCAGCTGTGCCGTGACTTTGGGCTCTGTATTGTGTTCCATCTTGAAGACTCAGCAGTAGGCACCACATGGGCTTCAGTTCTTACAGTCCACATTCCAGCAACGGAGGCAGAGAAGAAACCAATCGATGATGCACCCTGAAATGCAAGGGGTTCAAAATGCTGTGTGACTGGCAGAGAGTGGAATGCATTCTGTGTAGGGTTTCAGGAGGAGTGAAATGGTTTGGGAAAGCTTCACAGGTGACAGTTGAGCTGGATTTTGAAAGACTTGAAAAGGAACTTAGCAGTAAAAGATGAAATAGTATGGTTAAGAAATACCATTTGACCCAGCAATGGAATTGCTGGGTATATACCCATAAGATTATAAATTATTCTACTCTAAACACACATGTACATGTATGTTTATCGCAGCACTATTTACAATAGCAAAGACTTGGAACCAACCCAAATGCCTGTCAATGATAGACTGAATAAAGAAATTGTGGCACATACACATCATGAATACTATGCAGCCATTAAAAAGAATGAATTCATGTCCTTTGCAGGGACATGGATGACACTGAAAATCATCATTCTCAGCAAACTAACACAGGAACAGAAAACCAAACACCACATGTTCTCACTCATAAGTGGAGGTTGAACAATGAGAACACATGGACACGTGGAAGGGAATATCACACACTAAGGCCAGTCAGGAAATGGGGGGCAAGGGGAGGGAGAGCATTAAGATAAATGCCTAATCCATTCAAGGTTTAAAACCTAGATGACAGGTTAATAGGTTCAGCAAACCATCATTACGCATATATACCTATGTAACAAACCTGCACATTCTGCACATGTATTCCAGAACTTAAAGTAAAAAGTAAAAATAAAAGAGAGAGAGAGAGAGAGAGAGAAGAAAGAAATAGTGTGGTTAGTTTTGAGCAAAGAGATTTTAATTCAGCATTTTAGCTCTAGATGGGAAAAATGATCTCCCCTTAAAAGGCAGATGCTTAGAGAAACAACAGAGTCAAAGTTATAACATTCTTACCTTAGAATGTTGAGGGGAAAATAACAAGAGCTAACTATTTCATAATGTTTACTCTTTGCCAGGTAGTGTTCTATGTGTCTAACATGTGGGAACTCATTGAACTTTCGCACAAAGACTCAAAATAAATATTACTATTATGCCATTATAGATAGAGAAATTAAGGCATAAAGAGGTCAAGAAAATGTTCAAAGTCACACAGCTATTAAGGAAAGCCAAATAAGCTGGCATTCGAGTCTGCACTCCAAATTTGAAGAAGTAAAGTTAAAGTAGGACTAATGGAAATAACTATGGAAACTCGAAACAAGTAATAACCAAACTGAGTAGTATTGTTACCTAAAACTTCTCACTCTTCTATGCTTTATACCCTAATATGAGCTCACAGTACAGTCTCTTGAAAACAGTAACCACAGCATATGGTTAATAGTTAGAGTTCTGGCATCAGCCAAATGAGGACATGAGTACCCAGTAGCTCTGCCACAGACTGCTTTGGGGACCAGGACCCCATTTCTTAGCTTCTGGAGACAACCACTTCTTTTTCTTGCAAATAAAGATAGGAGCAGTCCCCATCTCATAAAAAGGTTTTCAGAATTAGATGTGATAACGTGCTGAGCTTAACACCAGTTCTTGCACTTAGTAAATGCTAAATAAATGTTAACAATTTATATTAGTAGCAGAATTGAATGCTGTAACTATATGGTTTATTTTACAAAGCTGATTAAACAGACTGTGCAAGATTTAACCCAGAGAAGGAGGAGAATGGCAGAGAAGTGAAAAAGCACTGTGGAGATTTAAAAACACCATCTTCTCTGGAGGAGCAGCAGCAGCACCAACTCATCCAAGTGGTATCGTGGCAGTTTGTCCTTGGCAGGGGTGAGTCAGCAGGGCACATGCCTCAGTACTTAATAATAACCAAGGGATCTGGTGTCTATAAATCTCAGTGATCAGGACCAGAGAGCAAAATCACTTTGGCAGGCAACACAGAGAGTGGGGAAATCTCTCTGGAAGGGCTGTCAGTTAGAATAATTATTTATATAGATTCATCTCTCTTTCTGAACAAAGTATATTATTTAATATAATATTGATAGTTAGAGTAATATGGTGGTTGTAGAATAAGTACTTTGTTCCTGGGAGATTCCTTCTAAATCCTCAGAATTTCTCAAGTGATAGGAGTGTCTTTGTTATCCACCGTGGGTCCTGATAGTTGATGTTAAAGTGATTCGGGATAGGGACCGGCCACACCAGAAAGTCCAATCATGTGATTAAAGGGTTGGGGCTTTGAGCCACAGGACATCAGCCCAACCTCTGGAAGAAGAAGGGGAAATGGAAATTGAGTTCGGCCACTTGACCATGATTCAATCAATCCAGCCTACGTAATAAAAATCCAATAAAAACTCTAGACACTGGAGCTCAGGTGAACTTCCTGGTGAGAATACACATTGGAAAAAGTTATGGATAGAATGTTTGTAACCCTCCAAAATTCACATGTTGAAATCTAATTCCTGATGTCATAGTGTTTGGAGGTGGGCCTTTGGGAGAGTGAGCCCTCATGAATGGGATTAGTGCCAGAGAGCTAGCTTGCTTGCTTTCCACCACGTGAGGACATTGCTAGGAGACAGCTGTCTGTAAACCTAGAGGAGAGCCATTGCCAAGAACCTGACCCTGCTGGCATCCTGATCTCAAACTTCCCTTCTCTAAAACTGTGGGAAATAAATGTTAATTCACCCAGTTTACGGAATTCTGACATATCCTAAGGACACAGAAGCTTCTTGGAACATTCCCAGACTTTGCATTAGGGGCCTCTTTCAGCTGGTCCTGATTTGTAGCCTTTGTAATGAAACTGTATTCCAAATTCTTGAGTTCTGTTCATTATACTGAATTATCAAACCTTAGGGGGTAGAGGAAGTACCCAAATTTGTAACCAGCTGGTCTGAGGTGTGAGTGGACTGTGTGATACTGTGAAACATACATTTGGCCTCTGTCCCAAGGTCAGGAGGTAGGATTCCTAAGCCCCTTGGAGATAGAAGTGCTAGGAGAATCTTTTGTTTAAATATTTGGTCTTAGACCCTGGTTCATGACATAGAATTCCTAAGATCTTTACCATTTTTGAGTGATAGGAGCATCTAATGCAGAGCTCCTATATCCCTTGGAATTTCTCGGGTAACAGAAGCATCTTGTGTGCTAGTAAGGTGACTCTTGGTGGGTCCTGGATAGCCTTAGGATGGGAACTGGTTGCCCAGGGAACAAACCATGTGATCAGAGGGTTGAAACTTTTGGGACCACCACCCCCCCTCCCAACGATTAACTGATTTCTGAAGAGAGGAGAGGGGCTGATAGTTGAGTTGATCACCAATGGCCAATGATGGAATCAAGCATGCCTACGTAATGAAGTCTCCATTTAAGAAAATAACAAAATTAAATTAAAAACAACAGGGTTCAAAGAGCTTCCAGATTGCTGAACACATGGAGGTGGTGGGACAGTGGCACTCTCAGAGAGGGCATGGAGGGTCTGTGCTCCTTCCCATATTCATCAGTCATTATTCATCTTGTCTATATCCTTTGCCATTTTTTTTAAGAGACAGAATCTCACTCTGTCATCCAGACTGGAGTTCAGTTGCACAGTCACAGCTCACTGCAGCCTTGAACTCCTAGGCTCAAGTGATCTGCCTCAGCTCCCCAAAACACTGGATGTTAGGCATAATCCACCACACCCATCCTATAATATTCTTCATAATAAACTGGTAAATGTAAGTGAGCGCTTCCCTGAGTTTTGTGAGTTGTCCTAGCAGACTAATCAAACTTGAAGAGGGAACCAGGGAAACACCCAATTTATAGTAGGTTGGTCAGAAGCACAGGTCACAACCTGGGACTTGTGACTGGCATCTGAAGTGGGAGAAAGTCTTATGGGACTAAGACCCAAACCTTTGGGATCTGCCACTATCTCTAGGGAGATAGTGTCAAATTGAGATAAATTGTAGGACACTCCATTGGTGTCCACTGGAGAATTAATTATTGGTAGGGAAAAATCCATCCTCCACAACACACGCATTTTGTTGACCCAAAATGAAATGTTCTATGCAATGTTGTAGACTGTAAAAAAAGAAAAACTGTTTTGCTGAAGACCCCAGAACACTTGAACAGGCAGCTGCTATCTGAAGAGAGGAGAGTCTTATGGGAGACTATGCCGTAACCTATGGAGTTTGCCCTAACTCCAAGTAGTTAGCATCAGAATTGGATTGTAAAACTCAAGTAAAGAAATAAGTATATAAAATGACTCCTAAGAGTAAGACATTATATGCCATCAGGAAAATTGCAGAAAATGAGGTACCATTTTTATGCTATCTGAAAGCAAAAGAACTATGAAGTTTTGAAAATCCATCTTTCTTTATAAAAACATTTAACTGTAAACTGGGACTAGTTGCTCACCTTTATTCACAGTCATTTGCATGGCTCGCAACAGTCAGTGCCCATTGAAGGCCTTGCATGCACTTCAGGTTTTCTATGAACTAAATCATCCAATAAATATGACTTCATCCAGAGAAGAATACCAATACAACAGGACTTATTTGTCTACCTTCTCTCTCCCTGATGCTTAACTTCTTAACGTTGTACAGGAAGATGCTATATGCACCTAACACATCCATTAGTTACCACAAATTCTTTTGCTCTAATCGTTCATTCATTAGACACCTATATATTAGCAAAGCACTACGTGTCCAGCTCTGGGCAACAGATGGGGAAAAGAACACCACCCTTGGCCTCAGAACTTTTCTGAAGCTCTATTTGCTAGCTGTGTGACCTTCAGAAAATCATTTGCCCTTTCTGTAAGATAAGGAGATTGGACTAGATGGCATTATTGGGGTTATAAATGTCCTGTCCAACTCTAAATGCTATTGATTCCTTGTGTCAGCCTGCATTTCCTGGGAGACTGAAGCATGACTTCTTCACCACAGTGTTTGCCAACTCTCTTGTGAGTCTTGCCTCAGCTCATTCTCAAACTCCCCCTCCTTGTTCCATAAATCTGCATACGAAAGGACCAGACAGCTGTAGCTCTCAACAGCTTTGGTTTTCATCACTGCCTGTGTCATCCTGCGTGCTGAAGCTGCTTTTTAAAGGGGCCAAGCCTCCTTTAAACAATTCTAAATATTTTTGAAGATACAAACCAGAGCATAACAAGCTTACAAATAGATAAAGCAGTAGAGTTTTTCCACAGGTGGTTGAACTAACGAGAAGACATCTCTAGGGGAACTCTCTTATGATGCAGGCTGATTGTAAAGGGAACCAGAACAACATTGGGAAGCTAGGATAATGTTAGGCAGTGGGAGAAGATCAGGCAGATAGGTAGCATCAGCAAAGGGGAACGGACAAAGGGAAGAAAACCTGCGTTCAGAGAGGACATCCTGCATGCTATACACTCCATGAGGTGTGCTATCCATGTTCATCTAAATTTCTCCACAAAACCAAAAATGAGTCACAGTTGTAAGGAATGATACTAAAGCTGAAAGAATACCACTGCTAGAACAATGTAGACTACTGATGACCTTGTTAAATAAGTCAAAGATAGAGAAATAGACATTCCCACATTCACACCCTGTGCTATAGTTTGAACTCAGCTCTCAAAATTCAAGTGCTGAAAACTTAATCTCCAATGCAACAGTGCTGGGCAGTGGGTCCTAGCGGAAGGTGTTTAGGTCATAAGGGCTCTGGCCTTATGGGTGGATAAATGCCATCAGAAAAAGGGCTTGCAAGAGTGGATTCTCTCTCTTCTACAGAACAGAAGACACAGCCTTCCTTCCCCTTCCACCTTCTGCCATGTGAGGACACAGCAAGATGGCCAATCCCAGATGCTGACACCTTCATCTTAGATCTCCCAATCTCCAAATATGAGAAGTAAATTCCTGTTTCTTATATAAATTACTCAGTTTCAGGTATTTTGTTATAGCAGCACAAATGGACTAAGACACCCTGCTATTTCCTCTTATAACTTGTCCTGCAAGCCTTACCTTCACATCTAATTTTAAAACGTGTCACTGACTTAAAGAGGGAGAATTGTACTATGGAAGTTCAGGTTGGCATGAAACAATAACCTTTTTTTTTTTAATACCAAGAGAACAGAAACAGTTAACAAAATACAGCATTATGGTAACTTAACGTGAGATTTACATTTCAAAGTTTAAAACTCTAGGTTCAAAAGTGAGCATGGTTTTTGGCATTGCCCTTTGGAAACCAATGTCAACAACTCATACACACAACTTTTATTCCTCTGACCCCTGCAACTGCTTTGAAGAAATGGCATTTATCTTTCCTATGGTGAAATTAAAACATTTCCAAACACTGGCACTGTCAATTTCTGATCCCAATATGTTGTGATGTCTAATCCCTTGTTGATACCTGATTTTTACTTTTTAGTCTCCTGGATTTCATCCTGTTATTCTCATGGACTTATTTCCTGAGTAGAGCAGAGACTTGGCTGAAGAAATGGTGCCCTTGTTGGAGAAAAGGAAAAGATGTAGAACTTTAACAAAAGCTGGAACTTTTAGAGTGATCAAATTCAGACGTTGTTCACTGAAAAATAAAAAATGCAGTAACTCACCTGTACGCTTTACTGGTATGACAATAGACAACCGAATAGTTACATTTATGAAGGCTGCAGGCTGCATGTTTCCTGTCATCATCATCATTTCATTAATGGGCATTCTATGGAATAAGACTCATCAGACAGTAGAAAAAGTATAACCTCTGGAATGTAGAGGGCTGAACTTTAGTCCCAGCTTCTGTTAAAAGCTGTGTAGCCTCAGGCAAATGAATTGACAGATAACAGCTTCAGCTTTCGTTATCTGTTATCAAAAAGAAAGATGAGAAGAGAAGAAAGAAGAGAAAGAAGGGGAAGGAAAGAATGAGGCAAGGAAGGGAAGGAAGGAAGGAGAAAAGTATGTAGGAAGTAATAACTATCTCATAGGGCTGAGTGAGGGTGAAATAATATGTATGAAAGCCACATATACAATACAATGTTGTAAGAGAGAAATAGAGTATTATTTGTAGAAATAGTACTTTAAACAGTAACTCCTCTACATATTGAAAAAAACCCTGGAAACAAGCTGTGCCTGCTACAATATTTAATAAAACATCACCTTGAAATAAGCTGCAGAGTCTTCACCCCAGGACAACTGCAGTTTGCTCTTGTTGAGTGACACTGTAGGTCTGGATTTCCTAGGCATTTAGTTCAGCTATCCCTCCTACCCCAAGAACGTGTCTGTTTTCATTAGCACCTTCCACAGATTAGCGATTTCTAGGTTTGACTTTCCACTGGTTATGTTTGTCCCTGAAGCCTGGAGTCCTGCATAGGTTACAACGCCAGCCATAAGACTGTAGGACAAGTACAGTCCCGTTGACAGTAGCCCGTGAACTAAAATAGTACGTGGTGCAGTGATTGCCTTTGTTCACTGGAGCTGTTAGTTCTGGTTTGGTGTTCGGTAAAGAGAATACGAATCAGGACATGGAGCCTTGCAATAAAGAGGAGCTAATGGAGATAATTAGGAGAGAACACCTGTCAGTGAGAAACTGCACCTCTCCATTGGCCATAGCCAGCCATTGCTCCCAATTGTTATTCACAACAATGGAGAGCCTCTGGACTGTGAATGTGAGCAATGATGGACGGTAATAAAATTTGCAAATGAGTTTTCACATTGTCTAATAAAATTCTATGACTTTGTCAATCTGTGTTGACACAGGCCTACACAGGACTCGATGATAAAATGTTGTAATGGGAAGCTAATTGTTTCATTGGGTTTATACATTTGTCTTTTATTCCTGTGGTTCTAGATGCAAATTCTGACTATTTTTATAAGTGATCATGAGAATAGTAGTCAATTCTGAGGCCATAGTCGAACACCCTTGAGTTAAATATCAAGCTCCCACAAAGCATTTCAAGTCAAACAGGGCTACAATGGACATAAAAATAAAAACCCCAACACATGAATCTGAACCTAGGGGTATGTAGAATCAGGGCTGCCTAAAACATGGCTCAGAACTTTACATTTTAAGCAATTATAAACAAAAGATGAATACAGTCCTGTGAGTTCTAGATTAGGGATTTGCTTTATATTTGTTCTTTTGGTTTTTGAGACAAAGTCTCATTCCACCACACAGGCTGGAGGGCAGCAGCATGACCTTCGCCCACTGCCACAACCTCTGCCTCCCAGGTTCAACAGGTTCTCCTGACTCAGCCTTCTGAGTAGTTGGGACCACAGGCACCCAGCACCATAGTCAGCTAACTTTTGTATTTTTAGTAGAGACAGGTTTTCGCTGTGTTTGGCCAGGCTGGTCTCAAATTCCTGATCTCAAGTGATCTACCCACCTCAGCCTCCCAAAGTGCTGGGATTACATGTGTGAGTCATTGCACCCATCCTATATTTGTTCTAAAGATGTCATCTTAAAAAAGAATAAAAAAGCATGTAATGGTCTTATATTAGCCACAGAAGATATTATTTTAAATGTGTACTTTATAGTGGGGGTGGGGAGGTGGGGAGAGAGAGCATGGGGAGAAATGCCAGATATAGGTGAAGGGGAGGAAGGCAGCAAATCACACTGCCTTGCGTGTACCTAGGCAACAATCTTGCATGTTCTTCACATGTACCCCAAAACCTAAAATGCAATAAAAAAAATTTTTTTTAAGTGTACTTTAATTCACAAGTAATTCTGGAAGATGTAACCTATAAAAGTAAGGATTCACAAAAAAATACTGAGATTTGTTGTAGATATACCTTGAGTTTATTTTATTTTACGTGCCCAGCACAAAATACAGCTGAGCAAACAAATAATTGTGGAAGGAAGAAACAGAAGGAGAGGAGAAAGAAAGTAGGTTATATGTACAGATAACCTCTAGTGGTCAAAAAATGTTTCTAGTTTACTACTTTACTCCCATTGGCTAGAACAAGATAAGCATATGAGAAATATTTAATAACTATTTCTTCAATAAAGAAAGAAAAACAGCATATCAAATTTTGTCTCATTGTTCAGACAAGCTGTTCATCCAAGTTGTTATGTTTAATGTGAACTCAAAAGATAAAGAATCAACAACTCTCTTAAATGTGCGTCAATTGGAAATCCACAAGCATGGGCGCATGAATACGCTACAGCCACCTAATCTTTTTCTATATTATAGGTGAAAGGGAACATTATCTCTTGGAACAATCATCTAGTAATGTCTGTTTGTTAGTATAATATATATGTATATTATGCTTTACTTGGAAAAAGTCTTCTCCATTTCTCTAAGATACTAATTAAGGGTTAATTATGCTTGCTTCTTGCCTGTCTCATAAAGCATTATTGAATCAAAGCTGGTAGTGTATTTCAGATTGTTAGAAATAGGGTAACAAAATAATTATTTTAGAAATAAAAATTGAAAAAATGGGAGAAAAATCAAACTCTAGAACATGATGACATCTGAGAATCAGATTTCATAGGGACTTAAATCTCATTAGCATCAGTTTTCAAAGCATTTCAGCCAATGGAATCATAGTTCACAAATAAATATAAATCAAATGTAGAAGCCAGAAGTACTTCCAATCTCATATTCTCCTTTCGTGCCAAAATATATTCAAAATCAAAGTATAAATTTATGGGATAGTTAAGTCTTTCTTGACTACACAGACCCCAAGTTCTCCAGTAAATTAAATATGTTGTAGGACACAAAGATATTTTGTGTAGGATTTTCACAGAAGATTTTTTAAAACATTTGACAATTAAGATAACAAAAAACATATGATAAATTATCTTAAATAAAAATAAATATGATAATACTATACCAAGACAGGAATGCATATGATATAATAATTTGCATTGTGGTTGGAATTGACAAAAGTGAAAATCTGGGAAATTTACACACAGACTCTCATTAAGGGAGGTTAAGTGATGATAGGTTCTTGGAAAGAAAAAACTGGCAGAGGTTCCCTGCCCAGCCCCCTTCCAGATTCTAAAACATGACTTGCCCTCTGCATCAGAAAGGAAAGGTAAGTCTCTTGACTGCAGTCACAGCACTTAGACAAATCCTTCAGCCCTCCTGAGGATCTCTCTTTGTGGGTTCCTCTTACTTTTTTTCTGGGCAAGCAGATTAGCACGAAATTATACAGAAAGGAAGAAATATACGCTTGATATGTTGATCTAGAAGGCAATTGCTACATGGATGCTTAGAGAAGGCAGATTAGGAATGTGCAGAGTTTTCAA
The DNA here is from genome assembly GCF_009761245.1 of Sapajus apella. Taxonomy (NCBI): domain Eukaryota; kingdom Metazoa; phylum Chordata; class Mammalia; order Primates; family Cebidae; genus Sapajus; species Sapajus apella. The sequence continues at coordinate 16,119,465 of NW_022436975.1, forward strand.
ACTGGGCTGAGAGGTTCCGCTATCATCAGCTTGTGCTAACCCAGACCAAAATTGCCCAAGGTATAAATGCAGCAGTACTTGCCTCATGTCTACTCTTTAGCAGCCCTTCCTTTAAAATGCAATCATCAGTTGAAGATGGGGTGCAGTTCCTCGCTATCCAAAAAGATTCCATAATGGGAGTGGGGGAATGTATATTCACACCAGCTGAAACTACATCTTCTTGAGGAAGGCTGTATCTGTCCTCATTCTACCCAGCTAACAAGAAAACACAGGATGTGTCTCCTCCACACCCATAAGGTCACCAGTGCTTTCCAGGAAGGCTCTAAAACTTCCTGTCATTATACATAAAAATAAAGTTCATAGGACTTTGTCTTCTTTGGCGTCTTAAAAAGCTCTTAGGCAGGAAAGGTATCTGTCTAAAATACAGCTCGGGTCATGTCACCCCCTTAGGCAAATACCAGGAGAGAGTGCTTGGCATTCTTCTGGAATATGCCTTCATACACTCGGCCTTTTCTCATACTGTGTCTTCTGCCTGGAACACCCTTCTCAAGCTCATGACAGCTGAAATGGCCTCTCTTCCTGAAGTTTTCACTGACGTACACTTCCTACCTTGCCTAGGATCAGCAGTGCCTCCTCATCCTGTTTCCACAACACTTTGCACCTATCTCTCCTTTATTAGAATTCAATAATTTTCTTACGTGTTTACATGATAGCTCTGTTTACTAACTTGCTATAACCCTGGGCAAGTTATTTTACTCCCTTGGTCTCAGTGTTCTCATTTACAAAGTTGAAGATGAAATAGTCACAGCTATATTAATACTTCAAATACACTGTTCTATCTCCTGTTTTTTATTTTGTTTTGAGAATATGGTGGGGAGCAAGAGCAGAATTTTGCCCTCCTTTTACGTCTTAATAGAAGGGAGAGAAAGATAGGCAATAAGTGTATGAACAAAAACTAATATCAGATAGTTCTGGGAAGCTCCATGGCAAAAATAAGGTGATGCTGTAGGCAGTGGTGGAGACATAGAAAGGCACTTTGGTCAAAGAGGAAGAGAAACTTCAGTTTAGAACAAAACCAGGAAAGGGAGGCAGCTTTTGTGTCCACATTTCAAGTAGAAGAAACTTCAGAGGTTCTGAATTGGGAAGGGTCTTGGTGTGCTCAAAGAGGATGAAGAAGACAGCAGTGACCTTGAGAGACTGAACAGGCAGGTGGGAAAAGATGAGATGGGGAATATGAGCGAATAAAAGATCACATAGGGCCTTTTGGGGGTTTGAATTTCATTCTGTTACAACAGAAAAACATCAGAGGATTTTGAGCAGTTGACATAATTTGCTCCGTACTTTGGACAAAGATCATTCTGTTCACTGCATGAAGGGAGGTTTTGTTGGATGTGTGTAGGAGCAGAAAAGCCACGGTAAGAAGATGTTTCTACAGTACAGGCAATGCAGTGCAATGGTTCGGGAAGTGTTGTAGCCATGAAAATGATGAAAGTCAAGATATATTTTGGAGGTAGAGTGAAAATGAATTAATATATTACACATAGAGAGCAAAGGAAAGTTAATCGAGATTGATTACAATCTAGTGTTCAGCCTGAGCAACCGAGAACACTTAGGCAGTGAAGGCTTGGGTGAAGGGAGCACTTTTGACTGTGAAAGTCTCGACTTTATTGAGATTGAGGTATCACTGGGCATCTGGATGAAGATACAAAGTGGCCAATGAAATTTATCAGTCTAGAGCTCAGGAAGGAGGACAGTCTGGGAGTTTCACAAATTTGAGAACCATCAGAATGTCAACAAGAAAAGCCATTGAATTAAATCAATTTCTCTAGATAAAGAGGGAACATAGAGAAAAGAGGAGAGGGGTCAATACTAGAGCGTGCCAACAGGCAGATCCGGGAGAAAGGACCAACAGAGAATGTAGAAAAAGTGGAAAGAGAGTTAAGTACAAAAGAAGAGCAGGCATGTATGGTGTCCCAGCACTAGATGAGGACGGTTTCAAGAAGAGAGAGTGAATGTCTGCTGCTGAGTAAGAGAGAACTAAACCACCGTCTTTGGCATGAGGTAGGTCATTGTTTTGTTGCTGTTGGGAAGTATAACGTCTGACAGTTCTGAGTGCCTCGTTGATATTGCTACTCATAAAGTTGAGTTGATTTCAGCTCCCCTGGCCCAGGTGGAAAGGGGTGAAAAATTAAGTTTAACCAGGACGTGGGTTTGGTTGGCAAAATGTCAAAATAGCTTATTCTAAATTTCTTCCAGTCTCTAAAGGTTCATCAAATAAAGCAAAATCTGTTTTCCTTGAATCTAAAATTGCAAACAAATTCTTTAAACTGACTTTTAAAATTCTCCAAATTAAGATTATTTATGGTTGCATGCAAAAACTTAACAATGAAGCAATGGGAGAGGGATCTTTAGCAATCTTGCATGCTATTTAAATCACAAATATTGGACTAGGAATATGTATTAATCCAGAACAAATGTCATGGTTTATTCTTCCAATATTTTTCACTTATATTATGCTTCCTTTCTTTTTCCAGGTTTGATCCTTGGGAAGTATAAAAGAATAGATTATGAAAATCTTGATACCCTGCTGGATGTGTCCAAGATATATTCAATGTCAAAGTAAGAATTGTCATAAGAATCTTTTAAAATAACACAAAAGCAAGAAATGTATATACTAATAGAAATTATTTATCTCAGTGAATAATTCAAAGATTATTCCCTTGAATTCTGACATCTTATAGAACACAGCATTTGTCTTTTTTTGTTTCATTTTAGGAAAATCTAAAATTAAAACCTACTTTACATTCTAAAAATAAGTGGTTTAACTCCTGAAAATTTATTCAATCACATTTTAAACTCCAACATACATATTTCTAGACTTGTAAACATATTTGCATTCTTTTAAATTTAAATAGAAATAGATTTGTTAAAATCCAGTTCTCTGAAATGTTCAGGAAAGTATCATCTGGCTTGATTTTTATAAATTATATGTAAAGTCTTTAATAAAAACACTTTGGAATATATGCTACTGCAGAAAAAGAATTAATGCTTTAAATCTACTTTTTATGAAGCATTAATTTTTCCAGTGTCCATTCAGTGGGCAAAAATAAGGAGTTGTCGTTCTCAGTATGAAGCAATGTTTAACTCTTGCTAAATTCATTTTGTCATAATAAAGAAAACCCACTTGAATTCCAAACATTACAAGTGACAAAACATTTTATAGAGCATTCATTTTGTATGTAGACTGCCCCTGAAGTACTCTGCTTTAATCTAAATGAAAAAGCTGAAGTGAAGTCAAAAATTATTTGCCATTGCTTCTTCCTTGACATTTCTTAACAGGACGTAACAACCTGGTAAAAAGGGAAGCCGGCACAGACAGGCCTCCTTATCCGTGTATTCAGCAAACCCCAGCAGCTCTCCTAATCCAGCGGCTGTAAGAGCAGTGCCTCAACATGAATAACAACCACGTCTTGCACTCATATAACGCTTTCTGGTTTACAAAGTGCTTTTCATATTGGGTTTGTTTCTTTTTAATGAGAGGGAAAGTTATATGAAGGATTTTATTCCCTTAGAAGGCAGGAGACTTTTGGCAAGATTTTGAATCTTTCCTCTGTGGCCAATTAGTGACAATTCCACTTTTGCAAGACAGCCGTCTCCCTGTCCAATTTGACAAGGCAAAGCAAGAAGACTGGCACTAAATTCGGTGCCAACAGTAGTTCAAAATCTCACCACCATCAAAATAGGAATTTGGATGCAAAATTCCAGAGCTTGCATAGTCTGCTATGGCCTCCAAAGAGGCTGAATTGTAAGCAGAGTCAGCTTCTAAAAGGAGGAGGTTGGTGGCAGTACAAATGATATACCTTTTCTGCAGAGGAAGTTCAGCAACGTATTTACAATAAAAGCAAAATTGCATAACTGTGCAAAAACATACATACCAATGTATTTATTTCAGCTTTATTTACAGTAGGAAAAAATAGAAGAGAGGGTATTTATTAACCTATAGGTAGTTAGTTAAACAAAATATGGCACAATAATTAACTGGAATACTATGTGCCCAATAATAAAAATACAGTGTTATACTATGCGGGGATGGGTAGATTAGGCTAGGTATTAAAGAACCGTATAGGCTATGGTAACACAAGAGTTTGGACATTTTCTCAGTGTGAATTAGAAAGCCATTGGAAATTTTTGAACATAGAAGTGACAGGATTTGACTTACATCTTCAAAGGATCCCTTTGGCACTGTGCTGAGGAGAAACTACGGAAGGACTGTGGGAGGAAGTGATGGTGATACGCCAGGGCGGCTGGTGATGGCTCAGAGCAGGTGCTATCAGCAGCGGAGGCGGGAAAGTGCTTAAAGTCTATAAATGGTGAAGGTCAAGAAAGCATGATTTTTAAATATATTGGATATAGGGTGTGAGAGAAAGTGAAAAGTCAAGAAGACTTTGATTAAATAGAGGGGTGTGTGTGTGTGTGTGTGTGTGTGTGTGTGTGTGTGCGTATGCATGAGTAAAGCACAAAAGAGCGCACCCCCAAAATAACAGGGTGGTTGCTGAATAATTAGATAACAGAAGAGCTTTATTTTCATCTTTCCACTTTTGTTTGGGATTATGCAAGGAGCATGTGTTACTTCAAAATTTAAAAGCTATTTTTTTTTTAGATAAACTAATGACATGGAAAATAAGAAACAGTTTGCGCGGCATATATTTTTTTGGTCAGCCACCTCTTGTTGCATGACAACCAACCCCCATAGAATAGAAAGCAACAACTCTGGAATGTGAAGCAATATCTGACCCCCAACCTGCCCAGTTTTAGGATTCATAGCAGGTTGCATCTCTCTATCTGGGTCTTTTCTAACTGAAAGAAAGAATTCGCTAAGGCCTCCCACACGATGAACCTGAAGATTAACACCACAGAGTCAGCACACCTGCCAACCAAACCACATAAGTAAACCTCCATCTGTGTAGTGAAATGACTAATTCTTATTCTCATTAACCCTCTTAGTTAGCATATTTGAGTCTTCCTCTTTTTTAAAATTTTTATTTTCTGTTTACATTTTCATAGGCCTAAAGCACACATACCTTTCTTTTTTGGTAAACCATCTCAAATCCTCTTATTAAATATATGGAATGAAATAAATATATACATAAATACCTGGTGGTTGTTTTTTTCTCCACATTGCCCTCCTTTGATTCCACATTTATCTGCTTGATTTATGTCTTGCTCACCCTCATGCTATTCATTCTCATAACTTCTTTCTTCTACTGTGCAATTAACAGAAGTCATGAGGAGAACTATGCAGCTGAGAAAAATATTCAGATAAAGGTCTGCGTGCCACACCTGTGCTATTAGAAGAAACAGTCCAAACAAATCTAACACATAAGTCATGCACTGTGTCCAGGGAGCTGTGTGTGAGCTTGGGCAGATAAACCCTCAGCAGGCACTCGCCACAGCAAGAATGGGGTACCCCTGAATGTGAGCCCCTTCATTCAGCAATAAAGATTAATAAAACCTGATTGTGACCCCAAAATTGTGACATGATACACTGCAGGATAAACAGAATTGTTCTTGGAGCAGAGGTAGGTTTTCCAGCACTGTATAGAAAAACTTCTGATAACTTGCACAAAACCAGTTCCCTCCCATTTCAGCAAACCTCCCTTCTCCAATGCAGCTGCACTGTTCACTTTTTGTCCTTCAACATGTGCACACCTTGAACCCAATGGATCAGTGATAATTCCAAGCCGTGCTTCTCCCTGGGCTACTTATGATGGGGACTTTTGCATTTCTAGCTCATCTTATGGCAAATATTCCAACACTTGGAAGTTACGCACACAGTCTGTGCATGTACTAGGCATGTGGCTTTCTGCATATGTCTGCACATCATTTTTCAGGAAACTCTATTTCACACTACACCAGCTTGATGAGTAGCTGTTGTTCACACCCACTGAGAAATAACTTCATGTGAGAATAATACCTTTACAACTTTGAAATGTCCTCAGACAGACTTCTCATCTCCAGGCCATCAACCTGCTGTGAACTCTCATCCTGACTTTTCACACTTACAGGCAACAGTCATGCAACATACTGTCAAACAATATGAAGGTTTGGGGAGATGTGGAGGAGTGCAAAGTTAAATTGGAGCCTGAACATCTTTTCAGCTCAGTGTAATTTTTAATAATTAAAAAAAATCAGCCATACATGCACTCATATTCATATTTGGTGTCTATTTAAAACATCATCTCCACGTCTCTGGAGTTTGTCTAGATTTCTGATCCTCATCGACATTCTTTTGTTGAAGGATAGTGTATGAATTCTGCGTCTGTGATCTCTGTCCTCAAGTCAAGCTACTTCCTAGTTCCATCTTCTTTAAGTACTTCTGATCAAAAATATTAGTCTTTAAGACACAATTATTATAATACTGAAGCAATTAAGAGCTTGGTGGGGGGTCTGAATTTTCTCTTTGAGAATTATCCAGAAATAATTTTAGTCCTGTTTGTTGGAAATCCATCAAAAGTTAGGCATTTGATAAATATCTCTGCAGGCATAAATAGAATAACCAAATCTTTAATTCAACAAATAATTCAACCCCTGAAATGTGCCAGGCTGTGAGTCTGCTTAGCAAGGTGAGTCTGGTGTGGATCTGGGCCTCGAGGAAACTCACTCGAGCTCTGTAGAAGAGCTGACGTGTCAACTATAGTCTACCCAATTCAACAAGAACACTCCTCAGCAAGGACGGAAATACACAGATCAAACTTCTCCTGTTAATTTTTAGTTAAGTAGAAAGTTCAATTAAGTGGAAATCAACTCACTCTTCGTGCTTAATTCTTTCAGTTAATGTCCAACTAGCTCAACATCTGGAACTCAGTTCAACACAACAGATGTTACTGAGTGATTCCCATAGATTGCAGCATGCAAGGTGTTTGGTGCAAAGAAGAGAAGTCACTGGAAGAAGGGAAGATGACTGGTTAATAACAATCTGCCAATCTCGACAGAAGGGCAGGCTAGTACACAGCACTTGTCATTCAGAGCAATAAGAGTAACAAGAGCAGCATACAAGATATGGGTACTGATTATAGAGATTCAAGGAAAAAGCAGGGCAATGGAGAATTCTTTGAGGAGCCTCCTTCCTGATTATAGACGCACAGTCAGGGGGCCTGAATGGGTCCTGACCCAGGACACCTTCTAGAAGTTATTTCAAAAGTGTGTAGCATCAGTCAGTTCCCTTTCAATTCATGCCTCTCCTAAAACGTCAGTAGAAAGAAAACCTGATAAAGCTCTGAGTAGTTTAATTCTGTTTAATAAGAGTTGTCCTGAATACATATCTCACAAGATGCTTTTCACATAAATCATTGTCTGAACATGAAACTTAAAAAGGTGTGTGTGTGTACATATAAGCATAATATATGCTTTATATTTATGTAATGTATAATATATATGATATGTATATAATGTATAATATATACATATATATGTACAAACAGAACACAAAAAATAAATATAGACAGAAGGTCCTTGAATATTAACATTTTGCTCAAACATCATTTTGTTATAACATTAGAGAAAAAAAAAATTGATCCCCACCCAGGGCCACTGTCTGTGTGGAGTTTGCACGTTGTCCCCAGGTCTATGTGAGTTTTTCTCCCATATTCAAAAGATGTGCACATTAGGTTCACTAGCATGTCTGAGTGGTCCCAGTCGGAGTGACTGCGGGTGTGTGTCAGTGCACCTAGCGACGGGAAGGTGTCTTGTCCATGGGAGGATATCCTATCCATGGTAGGTTCCTGCCTTGGGCCCTGAGCTGGGAGAATAGGCTCTAGCCAGCCACAACCCTGAACTGAAATACTTTGGTGAGTAATGATCTTACTTGTTTTTCTTCATCTTTCTTAAATGTAAATATATCTCACATTTTTTTCAATGTTTAATATTAAGGTGCTCTGATCTTTATTTATTTAGAAGTTTGGTGATTTTTTGTGTGTGACCAGAATATACCCTAGGAACTTAACTCTTGTTTATATCAATTAGCCTACAGTAAAATTGGTTCCACGTTTTACATCACTTTGCTTAAAGACACAGTTTCTAAGAAACTGCCAACAATGTTGAGCGCTTACTGTGTATTTATATTAAGGGCACATAAATATACATTACATATACATATATATGTAACAGAAATACTCTTGACTACATATTTTAAATAACTATTAGTACAAAATATTTAAAAACTACTAATACTAAAATTTTAAATAACTATTAATACCAAATATTAATGAGAATGCATTCACTTTTAATTTAGCATTTACACAGAAACTTCAAAAAATGACATATGGAAACATGTATGCTTTGAGTAATTTGTGGTCAGCCAATGAATACAATAATACAATATGCTTCAAAGCTCAGCCACTATAAAAAAAAAAGCCACTTGATTTTAGCAAATTTTTCTTTAACATTTCTCAAAGAAAAGATGGCAGAGTTTTATTTCCAGCTTGGCTTGAGAAAATGTCTTTAGGTATAAGCATGTCTTAGGAAATGAAACTGCAGTTATCATCATTTATTAATTCAAGGAAGCCATTTAAGATAAAGGGAACCAAATTTCCCATCAGAAAGGAAAACACATTTCATGACAGTACAAACTTCGAGATATTGCATGAAATAGTCTTAATCTAGTTTATAATGTTAAAATCCTTGCAAAAACTCAGCATGGGAACTGTTTTAACTGTGAAAGATTTTCAAAAGAATTCTGAACACCAGGATGGAAAGTAAGCCGGAAACCATGATGCTATTTAGTTAGTACTTCTTAGCAGCCGGGGCAACCTCTGGCACAGTCAGCTAGTCAGGAAGTGGCAAATGTCTAAGAAGTACCTATCAATTGGCTAATAAACTCTTTGACGAAGTTCTCCAGTAGCTGCGTCCCCTCGTAAAACTATAAAATACAAACACAAATTTTCCTTTGGAAATACAGGAGACATACAGTATTTCAGGAAGCAAGCGCTTCTACTAAACAGATTCTCCTCCTCTTAAAATTATCAATGCTCCCCATTAGTTCTTCTGTTTAGGAGTGAACAGTTTTTCTCAAAGGAGACACAAAAGACACTGGATTTCCAGTGAAAAGTCCTTAGGACTCCAAGTGGGTTAGGTGGAATTACAGGGTAGTGACTTGGGCTCCTGAATTGCAGATTCGCAACTGATGGTCATGATAAAGCTCGTCCATCAGAGAAGGAAGTAAGTGTGACCACATTTTAGAATTTTTTCCATGGCCACATCATTTTGATTTAACAGATACTTTCTGGGATTCAAATATGTTTTCTGGTCTATGTCCTGTCTGTTCAGAGAGATATACACTCCCTAAGGGTGGACTCATCTTCCGAGGAGCTCAGCATCTGTATCTACAGCACCACACAAATTGCAGGTTTTGAAGAAATGAAGGGAATTTAGAGCTGGAAAGCAGCCAAGAGGTTAGTCCAGGAAAACCTTTTATAAGCAGGAAGCCCTTTCTAAATATTAACATGATACAGACCTAGTGGGGGCCAGGAGTGCGCAGCAGTCCCGTGGATGCTCACGGAAAGCGGAGTCCCAACCTGCCTGCTCCGTGCCACCCCCAGCACCCCACACAGTGCCCAGCAAGAGAAGATTCTCAATAAATCTCTGTTGGCTACAATTTCTGGATTTTTTGCAAAATTATTTAAAAGAAACCTTGTGATCCGTCTTTGTTAAAGACTGAATATTACACAGTTAGAAAATAAGGCACAAATAATCTGGAAAATGAGAGATTCCTTCTCTCTCTGTAGTCTGTCATTCTTCCCCATTTGCCTTTCTTTCCTTTTGTTCAGATTGATTATAAAACCTGCTCCTATCTTATAGGGGCATAAATTAACAAAATTACTGTGCTAAACATTACTCCTGGTAAATGGTCCTTGTATCTGTAGGTTTTTTTCTCCTTATATGTTCTTATGAATGATTTCAGTGATTCTCAGATTTTCCACAATTAATTAATTAATTAGCCCATCAAAGACATTATTGCAGCTAACACTGAACACCTCCTACAGTGTATCACTGCCAGGGTTTCAAACAGTTGCCGAATGATGACCTGAGTATTAGAGACATCTAATTTATTTATTGGCACTGAGCTGAAAAAAATGAGTTAGCACTGTCAAATGATGCAAGCAAACTTTCAAATGATAGAAGCGAACTTTGCAATCTCTGCCTTTAGCAAGGGATAAGGCCCCCTCCACGCCCCTTACAGATGACTATTACTGTCTGTGTTTTACAGCCCCAAAGGCTGTTTTTGGGTATTGGATCACAATGTATTCAGGGAGTCATATACAGCTGCCAACAGGGATGGCATCTGTCTCTTAGCGGTGCATGAATCTTCAAGGTCTTCACTGAGTTCTGCTTTATCAGTTATCTGAAACAGTGGATGTGGAGGTGTAGATTGAAGCATGTGCCTTGTTCTTTGAATGACTATATTGCAGAGACACTTGGAGGTTGAAACAGCGATCTACAAGGTGGAATAAGTGCTTAACCATAACAGATAACCTGAGGAGTTCTGCAAAGGGAAGTCTCTTATGATCTTGAGAAATGTCTTTTGCTAGAAAAATAAATTTCATTCTCCAAACTCAGTGAGCAGCTTCTCCAACAACGTGGTCTTTTGGAGTATCCAGAAGGTTGTGAATATTGTAAAGGAATATTATTGGCTGAAAGGGTCGAAATTATCTATTTTATAGAATAAGAAGTATTTGATGCATTCCGGAGCAAACGTTATGCATTCTGGAGCAAATAAACCGCAAATTTACATATCCACATGGAAATTTTATTAGTGTACCTGCTTTAATATCTATTAGATAACACACCAACATTAACACATAACAATTTTGAAACATGTCAGCTCTGTGTTTGGCCTATTTTCTTGTATTGACTCATGATTCTCATGTGCCATTACCCATTAATAACCTCAATGCCCCCCATTAGTTCTTCTGTTTAGGAGTGAACAGTTTTTCTCAAACGAGACATAAAAGACACTGGATTTCCAGTGAAAAGTCCTTAGGACTCCAAGTGGGTTAGGTGGAATTACAGGGTAGTGACTTGGGCTCCTGAATTGCAGATTCACAACTGATGGTCATGATAAAGCTCGTCCATCAGAGAAGGAAGTAAGCGTGACCACATTCTAGAATTTATTTCCATGGTCACATCATTTTGATTTAACATTAATAACCACTTCTTCGGTTCATCTTACATTTCTCATCTCTACTGGAAACTCAGTGATAATTTTATGTTCAAGAGAGCCTGGAGGCCTGACCATTATGCAAAATTTCAAAAATGTTTTCCACAAGACAGGGAAATGATGCATATGAAGGATCCTAAGGCACCATTCCTCTTGGTAGATGCAATGGGTTCATGATTTTTATAGCCCAAGTAACCAATAAATAGATAGGTAAATAGATAGATAGATAATTCCAAAGAAGAAAAATATTTTAAAGTGGACTTATCATCTCTAGCCATATTTATTCTAGTAGGAAACAAAAGATGGATATAACTTGCCATCTTCCTCTCCCTGATAAAATCCTGCCTTAGGAAAGTTAATTACAAGATCCCACTGAGTCTGACATGTAGTGAGGTAATGAAAATGCTTTGGTTCTAGAGAATTACAGTACAGAACACAGTGCTCACAAACAGAATAAATAATTGAAATCCAGAGCTTTTATGCTCCAATGGAAAAAAAAAACAATATTTCATGGCACATAAATTTATTCAGCTTATTTGCATTAAGGTTGAAAGATCAAAGCACTGTCCACAGAAAAATAGTGATGGTACCTTAATTTAAGAGTGAGGAGCATTCATAAATATTCTAAGGAAGCAAGATGTACCTACGTTTAATCAGCACTTATTAAAATTTTATTCACTATAGTTATTCAACAGGATCTGTGGTATAAAAACATAATTACAAAAATCAGATTTGAGCTCATTTGACAACAGAAGGGTTTTATGGTGACCTATCTCCAAATGTTCCTATTTGTAATTAAATGCAGCGATCAGCAGTAAGGATTTTGAAGCTGTTTTAGTAGTTCCGCTATTCTGCTTAACATGTGGCACCCGTAATAATTAAAATGATACTAACACATGCACAATTTTATGGCCCTTATGGTGCAACCCATTATGCCAAATAAGGGCCTCTGTTTTCACAGCATACTGCACATGGTCTCATTACACCCACTTTTCTTTTCCTGTCTTCACACTAACAACTGTTAAAGTGAATCAACACACGAAACGTACTATAACAGCTTAGTGTTTATGATATGTGTGCTGTTAGTCAGTGAACAGGAAAATCTAAACATTTACTGTTTATGTAAAGAATAGCGTTAGTGTTAGCGAATTGCTCGGGTCTGCTTACTTTATTATCTAGATCACAAACGTAATGATGGGTTTCAATGGCATCTATATTTTTGCTTTGTTTTGTTTTTCAATGCAGATGTCTATAAAAACCAGAAGAATTTAGGGTTTACATGTCTTGAAGTATTTCTGCTGAACCATAAAATAATTGAGAGATCACTTAAAAAAGATAGATAGATCAGTAGTAGAAGAAGCATTCCTTTAAAAGAAAGAAGAAGATGAAGAAGAAGGAGGAGAAGAGGAACAGAGAAAGATTTAAACATATTTGGAGATGATTTCCCTCACAACATGCCTAGGCTGAATCTGCTTTATCTGAGGTGTTAAAAAGCAATAAGCTGTTTTTATGTGGTATCATACTAAAATTTACAAGAAACTGGGAATTTGAGATTAGTGCCATTTTATCATGAATAATTTTGTAATTAAGAAGCTCCTCAAAGACCTCCTACACTCATTTTACAGTCATCAGTTCCGAATGGCATTCAGTCTTTTTGTTCTGGGACACAGTCCAAAGTAGGTCCCATCGGTGGAACACCAATGGATCGGGCAAGATCTCATGTCTGAATTTTACATCCTCATTTTTCTGAACATGAGTTGAAACTTCAGCTTAAGAATAACAACTTTTCTTCATTTTTTTCTTCTCGAGTCAGACTCAAGCCTGTCCATTTAGGTTTGTTGCTGTATTGGCGCTAACCGGGAAGAAGCTGAGCTGAGTAGGCCTTGAATGTTAATGGCTTAATAGCTCAATTGATTGCAAAGATACAGAAGAAAAATGCTCACAGATTGCAGCCTTCACATGGTTTGGCTCCGAGATCTCATAAACAGTGTGACGTCAACCAGTAGAGAACCATGTGGATGCTGTATGAGGACCATGCGCTCATTACAGAACTGTGAAAATTTGTGGGATGGCAAAATAAAAATTATCAGCCAGGAAAAAAAAAAGGCAAGATGAGAAATGGTAGGGGGAAAGCAGCTTGAGAAAGACCTAACACATTCTTCTATACAGGCCTCTCAGTCAAAAGACTAGGAACTCTTAATATTATGTAAATATCACCACTAGTCCAACAAACTGCAAGAACCTACAAAGAGACGCTCCCAGACACTACTCCGGAAAGACTGCATCCCTGTTAGGGCGCCTTCTTCAACTCAGCTGCTTACAAAAACAAAACCAATAAAACCACCCTCTTCAACAATTGAAGAAGGAATAAGGCTTTTATCTGAACTCGCAGAAGTTTGCATTTTGCGATCTCTTTTCTTTGATTTTAAAAAAGTGTTTGTGATCAGCATTAGTATTTACTACCCTATGATCAAAAACAAATAACCCACTTTGTTTGTTTCTTATTGCAAATGAATTAAATTAGAAACCATTAGGAGGACTTGCTGTTTATATCCTTGTTTCAGCAGTGGTAGTATTTGAAGTTTCCTGCGGTAAGTTCATTACTCGTATTTTGTCCAGAATTAGTGAAGCGTGCTGAAAATTGCTAATGACAGATGTTTCTCCACTCTGTCACACTTCTTGTATCATTTGATTTGGAAAGCAACATACGGTGTTCTGCTCTATCAGTATGTCACAGACTGTCTGTAAACAGCTGGTCATAACTCAGTTCAGTGAAAACCATTACTTTCCAATGAAGGGCTGGACACCCTCCAAATTGCATTTTGGCATGGCCTCGGCTGCATAATGCACAAAGTTCCTCTGTTCTGAGGTTACCTAAGGAATATTTCTCACTTTCTCTGCTTGTTTTTTATGTTTCAGAAAATAAGAGTGTTTTCTCAGAAATAGATAAGAGAATATGAAAAATATATTTTGATGATTATATTAAGTATTCAGAAAATCTGTGAATGATACATTACAAAAGACAGCAACAGAACCCACCCAAAATATGTATCATGCCATTTCTAGTTATGTCTTCGGTTGAAGGGAGCAGGCTTTATTAGGGGTCAGGACCCACAAGATAACATATTTAAATGTCTCCTATAAAATTTCCATGGCATATGAGCGTGACCAAGTGGCTATTCCATGATATCCAGTCACAGTGAGAAATACTAAACTCATTCTCCTGTTATTTATATGATGGCGAAATCATATAAAGAAAGTGGTCTTGCTCTTTTTATCTGAAACACAGAAACTCATCAAGCCAAACATAAAAATGTAAGTTCAAAGCCATACACTCTATTTAACATGACATTTTAAAACATGCTAACTATTACATTAAAAATGCCAAGTGATATAAATAGTCACCACATATTGAATACCAAAAAAGCATCCCCAACACCTTTCAGAAGTTTTGGAGTATTCCCTCTCTATGGAAATAAAATCTCTCACAGAAAACCTCTGGATAGAAGAGAGATCAATGAATATCTTTAAAGCCATTTGACACTTCCAGATTCCTAGAGGTTTTCCAACATTTATGAAGAATCTAAATAGAAGGAAGTGAGCCCATGTAAGGGACTGAATGATAGAGGAACACATCCATCTCAGCTTAGCACTCCTTCAGTCAAATGTTCATCAACATATACCAAGTACTTACAGGTGCCAGATCATCACTAGAGGTATTCTGTGGGATTCTTCTCTATGCAAGAGAACAGAGGCTTATAAACACTCCACTCAAAGAGTAGTCTCTTTTTCACCTGCAAATTACACTTCCTTCCAGGCTTATGCATTACTTCTGAAGACTTCCCTGACTCTCCCAGGCAAAGTTGGCAGACATCTGGGCTTTCCCTCACACATTTCTAGTAAAGTTTACTATTGCAGATGAATGCAGCTGGAGCCCAGGAGAGAGCAATTCATTCTCTGAGACAAGCAGGGGAGACTACAGAAGAAGTGATATGTCAACTGGGCCTTCAAGAATGACTTGCATGTGCGAAGTAGACAACATTTGAAACATCCCAATTAAGAGGTATGTCCTCAACTAGTGAAAAAAAAAAAGCAACCCTCCTTGCAAAAGAAATGACATAAGATTAGAAGCCAAATATATGATAAAATATCATGAAATATCAACTATATGCATGATAAAGGATCTTTTTAAAACAAGATATTTTTACCTATATTCAATGTTTTCTCATCTTGTCCTAGCCCAGGGGTTTAAAAATGAATAGGTATTCTTTCCTGGCAGAGATAACATCAATAGATTCTGTGTATGAAAGGAGACCACAAAAGAGGAAGGATTCACTGTATGATAAAGAAAATTTTTTAAGTAAAAACACAAAATATTTTTTAAATTCAGGTCACTCATTACACTATTGAGTACAATTGGTTTCCCAAAACATTAATATTGTAAGGCAATACTTCAATAAGAGAACTTTTTGTGTTTCTTAATATGAGACCATTCCTAAAAATTACCTTATATTGGTCTTATTTTCATTAAAAACAACAACAACAACAAAACAGCCTCACTATGGGATGTGTCCATTCTTGTTAAATAATAAGCTCTTTGTAGTTTCTGTATTGTAAGTTTCTTGGTTTAGTGCTCACTTGCTCAATTGAACTAGGCTGAGCCACCAGAAAGTTCTATCATCTGTCAATGGGATAGCAGAAAAGGTTAAAAAGAATAGTCCTGTCTGCCAGTTGCACAGAACTTTACCTTTTTATGGAATGTAGCCAGCTAAGAAAACATGTGTTGATTTTCTTAAATGGTCAAAACTAATGGAAGAAAAAAATGCTTTCAATACTATTCTTTTTTTTCTCATCCCTCTATGCTCTTTTCTTTTTTGAGTATTTACCTCTACTTATTGTGAATAGCCTTCTTTAGTCCAACTCTCCCTCCTTTGGCTCTGTTAAAGTGCTTAGTGAAGGGCTGTTGCTTTTCCATCACAGAGAAATAGTCTCACATATTGTTAAAAGTAAGGGACTCTCATTTTTTCAAAAGGTAGTACAGGAACCTCTCTGTAGGTTGATTACTCCAGGTGGCAATAATATTAAATTAGGATTTTTGCATGAGTGTACAAAGCAAGACGTGCTTGTTGTTATATTTGCTGTTATTTCAATAATGGCCTTTTCTTTTTTTTTTTGTTTTTAATTTTTGCTGATGATCTTTTTTTTTTTTCTCCCCGTAAGTAGTGCTACTTCTAAATATGAGCTATGGCTCCTAGAGCAGATGGGTGAGAAAAGAAATAATTTCCACCCTATAACTTGTTAGAAGAGCTCAGTGTCTTGCCAGTTGGCCAGGAGTTTCAGCACTCAAATACAAAATACACAGATTCTCAAAGATTAGTCCTCTATATGGTTCTTATTTGAGTCTCTTGAAATCTCAATAGGGCCAAAAAATTATTTATTGAATTTTTGACTAATGAAAATTGCAAGTTATGGCCAACATCCTATTGGTGGTCCCCTGTTGTCCTTCTGGTCAAAACCCTGGCCAATAAATAAAACATAAAAAAATGACACCCTTTCTGTTCCATACATACAACAAATCAAGTCCGCTTGTGAACATTTTCCTCAATGAGTAGATTTCTTTTAACCATTTCAAGGAAGAAATGTTTTGCAATAATACACAACTGGAGTCTTTAAGGAAAGAGCAAAGCAAGGACAAGAAGGCATAAAACATTAATTTAGCCTGCTAAATACATAAAACATATAGTGGCATACTAGTGCTCCTAGTTTGTGGATTGGAAGATAAACTAACTGAGATTTTCCTTAATGAGACAGCTTAACAATTTGATTTCATTTTATTCTGTTTCATTCAACAAATAGTCATTGTGTTCTACTAAGTGCAAAACCCTTTTCAAGGCACTGAGAGAAAATAAAGGTGTACATTGCCAACTGTGGAATAGTGTCCCTCAGGAAGTCAACAGAAACAACTGTACAAACAATTCTAATGCAAAGCAATACCACAAAAGTGCCTTAACTCAATGTGTGTGTATAATCTCTAAAAAACTGTTTATATCTTATAATTCCCAATTTAAGTAACAAAATCCCCATCTTGTGCCACAACAATATTTTAAATCCTAAGTCCCTACAATTAGATTGCAAATAGCTTTTATTTAGGATCTGATTAATAGAGTGCCTATATAATTTATCATCCAAACAAGGACACTTTGAGATTGAGAAGTTGTGTTATTAATAATTATGCCAGGTCAATAGGAATAAATTGGGGCTGTCCCAACATACGGTCTCTCTATTGATAATTTTAGTATTATCAAAACAATATCCTTCCCCTTTTTTCTTATTCTTGCTACCAGCCTTTAGTAGAGCATTTTATTTCTTATTAGACAGTATTCCATGAGAGACTAGCCAGGAATAAAATGACACTGCACCCTTCAGATCCATCAGTTTTACAACAAAATAGAGACTGGATGGGAAATCATTTAATTTACACTTATTAGGTCAGATACTGAGCCAGGTGCTAGTAATACAAAGATACAAACAAGTAAATTTCTGTCAATATTTTGCTCCAACAAAACTGGAAACTTTATCTATATTCAAAAATTTTTTTTAATATTTTCATTTTCTTTTGAAGTACTTTTTAAATTATTATAAAATATTTTGATAATTTTTTTCCTAAATTGAAATGAGTGCATATTTTAAAATAAGGAGAGAAGGGAGAGATGAAGTGGTTCTTCTGCAAAAGACTTTAATTCAACTTTCCCATTGCTGAGTCATGACAAATTCCTCTAGAATGTTTCTACTACTTCCTGCCGCCTTTCCCACTTCTCCGTCTACTTTTCCTCCCCAAGTTCACTACAGAGGATTATAGAGGGAGAAAGAAAGTAAGCCATGCAGTTAAGTTTGTGGAAGCAGTTCAGTGTCTTCTTGCTCCATCTCCAAACCCATGCTAAAATGACATATATATACACACACATATATATGCAATGAGCTAAATTAATGGAAAAAGAGACACATAAATCAATTTCTTACAAAACCCTTAAGGAGATTTAAAAAATTATGTTTGTAATACAATGATATTTAAGGAAGGAAAATATTTTATCCAAAATAGAAAACACAGAAAAGCAGAGCTCTAGGGAAGCAACAAGTATTTGGGGGCATGGGAGCACACACAAAATAAAGCATAGATAACACACTCAAAAATCTACAGTGCTGGGCAGGTGATGTGAATGAGTGAAGTGATCCAGGCACAAGGTGATCAGAGACACATTAAGGAATGGTGTGGACTGTGGCAAATCACAGTTATGCTGTAGATAAAAGGGCAGCAACTACTCAGCAACAGCCAGTTACTATGTGAAACTGTAAATCCAGTATAAGTTCCGCCAACCAGCCAACTTTCAAGAGAAACTAGAAAAACAAGGTTTCCAAAAAATCTCATTATTGTTTAATGCTGGCAGTGAAATCAAATGAAATGCTCTGTGAACCAAACCTGATCTTTGGAGCTGCCAGTCTGTGAATTCTGAAAGAAAATCCTTTACTGGCACATGGCGGCAGAGAACCATAGGGCTCTTCCTCCCATACCCAGGCATCTTTGCTTCTGTCTTGCATCTGATCCTTTCAAAAAGGAAACCTTTTAAGAGGAGTGTTTGTGTGTGTGATATGCAGGCTTTAAAATATTTTAAGTATATAAAATATATGTGTGCCATGTATTTTTTTAATGTATACTATGATTTAAATGTGGAAAATTGCTATATTAACAATTGTAATTAAGTCAAATCATACTTAAAGGTGAAGTTCACTTTCAAGGATTCAATAGTTCTATCAATCTTCCTCCACTCTCTCCTGTTAACAAAATCCTTTTCCTATTCATTCATTTCTTTAGTCAACAAACATTTATAGGGCACCCTATTGTGGCAGGGCAGTCTCTGTTCTAGACGTTAGGGATACAAAGAGACAGAGAAAATGACCTGCCTTCATGGAACTTACATTCAATGGGGAGGAGAAACAAAAAATAAACTTAAAAAGAAAATTATACCAAAACATTAGGATGTGGACAGGATTCAGGTCCAGAAGTTTCAGTTCAAACACGAACAATGTCTAAAACTAAAATATTATCTAACTAGTGTTTTGAGACATCTTTGAACGTCAAATGCTGAAAAGAAATTGTATCAGTATCAATCACCAATTCTGCTTAGGAAGTGACATAAAATGTTGAGATCACTGGGAAATAAATAAGGAAGTGAATTATTATTGAGTGTGTGATATAGGAATAAGAGTGCAAGGACTTACTACACTCATATTTTCATTGGTGTATTGTACTACTTATTAGGTGAGTGCAAAACTAATTGCATTGTGGGAATTTGCCATTTGATACTGAAATACACTCTTTTTTTTCCCCCATTTATTTATTTTATTGCATTTTAGGTTTGGGGGTACATGTGAAGAACATGCAAAATTGTTGCACAGGTACACACGTGGCAGTGTGATTTGCTGCCTTCCTCCCCATCACCTACATCTGGCATTTTTCTCCTTGCTATCTCTCCCCAGCTCCCCACCCCCCACCATCCCTCCCCTATTTCCCCCCAACTGACCCCAGTGTGTAGTGCTCCCCTCCCTGTGTCCATGTGTTCTCATTGTTCAACACCCGCCTAGGAGTGAGAACATGCGGTGTTTGATCTTCTGCTCTTGTGTCAGTTTGCTGAGAATGATGGTTTCCAGGTTCATATCCCTACAAAGGATACAAACTCGTTGTTTTTGATGGCTGCATGGTGTATATGTGCCACATTTTCCCTATCCAGTCTATCGTGTAGTTATGTTATACATCATTTTAATGGTCATTTCTTGCTTTATGCTTTTTTTGCTAATGACTTATTACTTGCTGTTTATGTTTATTTTAGACTATGGAAATGATGTTAGACTAAAAGCAAATTCAAGCAATTTTCTTATTCTAGTTCAAAATGGGTCGTAAAACAGCAGAGACGACTTGCAACATCAACAACGCATCCCAGGAACTACAAAGGAATGTACAGTGAACTTTTGCAAAAAAGATGAGAGTCTTGCAGATGAGGAGCACAGTGGCGAGCCATTAGAAGTTGACTACATCAAAGTTGATCCTCTTAAAACTACACGAGAAGTTGCCAAAGAACTCAGCATCGACTATTCTATGGTTGTTGGGCATTTGAAGCAAATTGGAAAAGTGAAAAAGCTCAAAAAGTGGGTCCCTCATGAGCTGACCGAAAATCAAAAAAATCATTGTTTTGAAGTGTCATCTTCTCTTATTCTATGCACAAGAATGAACCATTTCTGGATTGGATTGTGACGTACAACAAAAAGTGGATTTTATATGACAGCCAGCAATGACCACCTTGGTGGTTGGACTGAGAAGAAGATCCGAAGCATTTCCCAAAGCCAAACTTGCACCTAAAAAGGGTAATGGTCACCGTTTGGTGGTCTGCTGTCAGTCCAATCCACTACTATTCAGCTCTTCTGAGTCCCAGCGAAATCATTACATCTGAGAAGTATGCTCAGCAAATCTTTATGCAGGGAAAATGCTTCCACAACGGGCAGGATGTGGAAAATCCTTTCCAAGAATTAGTCAGATCCCGAACCATGGATTTTTACACTACAGGAGTAAACAAACTTGCTTCTCATTGGCAAAAATGTGTTGATTGTAATGGTTCCTATTTTGGTTAATAAAGATGTGTTTGAGCCCAGTTACAATGATTTAAAATTCACAGTTCCAAACCACAATTACTTTTGCACCAACCTAATAACTGATTTGTAACATTGATAAAATATTATTTTTAAAAATTCAAGCAGTACAGAAATGTATAAAGAAAAGGAATCTCATCCAGGAATAGCCAACTGGATGAATTTCGTCTCTGCATATGTAAGGTGGAAGGATAGATGAATGGAAAAATTAACCTTTAATCATTGAGATCAAACTACATGTTCTTGGCATTATATAATATGTCTGGGCTTAAAATCCTGTGTCTGCCATTTTCTAGCAAATAGACATATGGCTTAACTACATGTGCCTCATTCCTATTTCAATAATGAAGATACTACTTACAGCATTTTTGTTGGGATTGATGGACGTAATCCACAAAGATCATTTAGAAAAGTACACGGAATATAATAAATGCTCAATAAATATTAGCTCTTATTTGTATCTGATTATTAGCATCTTAATGACACTAATTCAATCCTCAATTTTTTTTCTCATTTCTGCTCTCTCCCTTTCCTTCTCATTCTGTTGCTTTCTCATTATTTTTGAGCTATTTATTTTCCCATTAGTGTATTCTAAAGTGAAAAACACTCATGATGGATTGTTTTTAGTTTCTTGACAGAATGCATTTAATAATCATCTCTTCTCCTCCCCTGCCCTGGGATCCTTGCCTACTTGCCTTGCTATTCCTTTTCACTTTGCTCATGCTTAGCTGCTCATTTCTGTTTTCTGCTTTCTCTGATAAGGCATGGATGACTTCCCTTTCACATGCCTTCCGCATATAGTGGCATTTCATTTCTTTTCCTTACACCAACATTTTAATGCTGAGTACTTACTGTTGTGTGCACCATTTCATAGCCTGAGGAAGGGCACTTGTGAGAGGAGGGGACAGCTGAGCCAAGCCTCCATGCAGTCCTGGCTGGAGTACTTACTTGCTCTCTGCTCTCCCATCTTAGGCTTGGGGAAATGCTCGGCAGTACTTGTGTTCACTCTACTTAGTGGGTGAAAGGTTTTCTCCTTCCTGCCAGAATGCTCCTTTGCTTTAGGTCACTTCCCTGTTCAGCATGGTGCCTGGAGTTCTTCATCACCACCTGACTGTGCTCCTATTATCCACCACATCCTTTGTTTTTTATTTCTCTTAATGCCACTCCACCAGTCAGAAATGAGAAAAAGAAAAAAATGAACACTCCTTTCCCTCCCTCCAGATTTTCAGCTATTAGTAAAAAATCCTAAGCCCTGGTCAACTCACCAGTCTGATTTTGTATGACGCAGGGGCTGGGGGGAGGTGCTTAGGTATTCCATAACACCAGAATCTCCTTTTCTTGGCTTGTTCTCTTCTTTTTAAAATCAATAGCACTTAGTTATGATCTTTGTTCAGTTACTTTTTTATTCTGTCTTGTCTGGGGGGCAGCTTTGTGAGGCTTTGAAGGAGGGAGAGTCTGGTTATATTCTTCAATCTTTCCCTGGAACGCTGTACTCATGGCATTTTTATTAACATGCTAGCACTTGGCAGAATCAGTCCCTACTAAGAAGACACAGGGTTTGTGTCTTACCCAAATTTTGCCTTGTGTGATACACACTAGCAACTAAATGAGTGAATGAATGATTCAACTAAAAAATATCCTCTATTTTAACTCCTTATCTTCATAACACTTGAGCCGAAACCAAATATTCAGGTAGGTCCAGAATGAACATTAACCCAGATTATTTTTTATTAAAAATCATCAACATGGACTAGATAACTATAAATCCAGAAGAGCTCAACTAAGTTAGCACTGTTCCTGCAAGATTCTAAATTTTACCTCAACTGCTTAAGGAGACGTTCATTTGCTTTTCTAGCATACAGCGCTATCTTCTGCAAAGAATAGGAAAAAGGAAAATTTGCCACTAGGTGGAAAACACATTTAGAAAGAAACCAAATGCCAATTCAAGTATTGCAAAGTAGTTAACAAAGAATGGAACATCCTCTCAATAGTAGACATGGAACTATTAAGAATTATATTTGAGGTGGGAGACTAGGGGAGGGTTAGCATTAGGAAAAATACCTAATGTAGATATGGGTTGATGGGTGTGGCAAACCACCATGGCACGTGTATACCTATGTAACAAACCTGCACATTCTGCACATGTATCCCAGAACCTAAAGTATAATTAAAAAATTGTATTTAGAGCATAATAATATGATGCCAACTATGTAAAGTTATATATATATATATACATCTATTCATAGTATAGAAAAATAAAGCAAAATATTTTAATATTATCTTTAGATTATATTAAATAATTATGGGGACTATGGGGATTTTTGTTTTCTAACCTGACTACAATTTATAAAATTTTTAGATTATGTTACTTATTTAATCAGTAAACAGAATCCATAAAATATTATTTAAAGAAAAAGTAATTTTGTCCAGTGCAGCATTTTCAAATGCAAAATGAAACAGAAAGATATAATTTAAAATGAACCGCCTCAACATCCTAAGATTAAATCTTGTTTTTTTCTGACATATAGATTCAGCCATTTATTCCCTACTAAAATAGGCATTATAATCCAGCAAGTATGAGTAAGAAAAACGTTTTGTGTGACAAAGCCAATTCTATGAAATTGTCCAACGATGACTTTTGTGAGAACTAACTGCCAATATACCGTCCTCTCCATTTGTCATTCAGCTAGCTATTTGGGTTCTTTCAGAGGACTGTTTTTACCCTAAGGGCCAATTTCATTTAAAAAAAAAAAAAAAAAGGAAGAAAATATGCAGATGAATTTTATTATTTTCCTGCCTTTTTCCACCTCTTAAAAATCAAGCCAAGCAATGCCAGTGTTCTACCTTTTGGGGGTTCACACAGATTGCCCCCACACGAATGAGAATCTCGGACTCTGCCTGGTCTTGAAGAAAGCTCCTGCTAGTCCAAAGAAAGGCATGAAATCAGAAGTTGACAGAGATTCTCATTCAGGAAAGAATTGTCACCATTTTTGCTGTGCTCCGGCCAGAACAACATATGGCAGCCCAGCTGACAAATATAATCTTTTCCTCTTTTTTTCCCATTTCACATGCACATTTCATCTGCGGAATATTAAAACTTCACACAAAGTGCCTGTTAACCCCTTGGCACCACAGCATCTCTCGTCTGGGATGTGCTACTTACCAGAGCCCTGGCATCCAGCTGTGAGAGGGTTATAGCCAACAGAAAGAGACCCTGGTGGTCAGAGGCCTTCTGACTCTCCCCTGCCTCCATCAGGAAGGGCTGAGTCTCAGCATGTTGGGGCAAAATTGTCTTCGTGTTAGAAAATTCATAGCTTCCTGGCTTCAGTGTAAACCATCTTGGTACCCTGCATCCCAGAGCCTTTGAGTTTGCCAATTGGAGGTGTTTTCAGAAGCAGCTGTCCTTACATTCTGCTGTCCATGGGGACCACAAGTTCAGCCTGCTCTCCACCCCAGAAGCACACTCCTGGCCCCAGTCTTGACGGAAGAAAGCTTGCACATGTGATTTAAATAGAAAAGACAACTTTGTTGAAGTTCTGAATCTACCCCACCAGACATAAGCACTGAGTTGAGGTTTGGTTAGGTATCTTTGTTGACAGGGACAATGTAGGAGACCTGGTCAAACCCTGCTATGTTACACAGCCAAACCCGCCCTCCATGAACCCAAGCATCCCAAACACACTCTTGATAGGCTGTTTCTAAGTATGTCTCAATGTATGATTCTCCGTCTTCTACCCATTCTCTCCTTTATATTTGGAGTTTTTCGCTTTGGAAAATTGCCTGGCATAAAATAAGGCACTAATATACATTAGTTGAATATATTCCAAGTGTACAAAAACTACAGGAAATAATATATGACACAATCCATGGATTCACCACTGAAATTAAGCAGCTGGTACCATTTTGCCATATCTGCATCAAATGACTCTCTCTTTTGAAAAAAATAAGATGATTACGGTTTCAGGAATAACTGACTACCCTCTACACTCTTCCTCCACCAAGTTAACTACTATTCTAAATTTTGCATGCATCATTGCCTTGCAAGTGTTCATAATACACATGCATGTTTTCATAAGAAGCGTATATACTAGACTTTTGTCTCTTTAAAAATTTCCATGGGTAGTAGCAAATATTAAAGAATATTTACATTTTTTGTAGTTAACAGTGTTTCTTTTTGCAATTTATTCAGTTGATAGATATCTACAAATGTAGGTCACAAATTTAAATTGCTGTATACTTTCTCATCATTTCAATAATCAAAACTTTACACATTCCCCTAACAAGGGGCAGTTGGGTAATTCCACATTTGTGCTATTACAAAAAATTCTACTTTGAACATCCTCGATCATATCAGATAGATGCCTTATGTATCTATGTCAGATATCCTCTAGGGTGAACACTATGAACTAAAACTGCTTAGTACTAAGCCTTGAGGATTTCAGTTTTACGAAATTGACAAATTGGTTATTCCAATTCTTGTTTTAACTATCAGTTATAAAAATGCCTGTTTCCACATTCTCACCAACATTTGCAAATAAACATTAATTGTTGAGAAATTGGTATGTAGCTGATAGTTTATTGTTATTTTTGTTTCCAGCTCCCTAATTATTAGTAGGATAGAGCAGCTCTTCTTCTTATGTTTATTAGACATTTGTTTTACCTTCTTTGTAAATTGCCTTTGCCATTTTTATTTTAAATTCTTTGCTTTTTTCTTATCAATTTGTAGAAGTTCTTTATAAATGAAAGTATTAGAATCATCTTTTCCAAATCAGTCAATAGCTTATCTTTTTACTTTGTTTTGGCTATCCATATATATATATATATATATATATACCCATATATATATATATCCTTATATGAGTATCCATATATATAATATATATATTCAGATAATATATATATGAATATACACATTATTATTTAATGTCATCAAATTTATCCGTGGTTTATGGTTTGTACTTCTTGAGTCTAATTCAAGAAATTTTTTCCCATACCTCAGTGCTAACCAACATACACACCTGTTTTTTATACAGTCAGTTTTGTTGTTGTACTTGTTTTGACATTGTAAATTTGTTCCAAGACTATTGATATAATAAAAAATATGAGCATAACACAAATTTCCAATTTAATTCTGTGCTATTTTGTCAGTGAGAAGCACTTAGTGAATGCAGAGAACTATGCACAGCTTAACCAAGCCATACAGGAATTCATAAAATGCACACACATGTGCTTCCATATCTATCAGTTACCTGAGTAGGTTATAACACCAGATATGGCTAAATGTGTTATGAGCCACGTCTAGCCATATCTGGTGCGTTATGAGTCACATCTAGCCATATCTGGTGTTATAACCTTTCATCTGACTTCACGTAATCCTCCCTGCACTGCTTCACAATAACTCACCAGCTGAAACGTCCGATCTCACAACCAACTTTTTAGCTTGTTTCAAGGAGAAGTGTCATGTTTATTTTAGTATTTATGTATATTGAAATATATTATGTATATATTTCACCATTTAAAATGTGAAAAACTGTGCTTTCAGTTATTTTTTTCTTTCTTTTTTTGTGTGTGTCACTGCTGACGTTTTTGAGTGTTGAGAAGTTTTAAGTTTGAGTGTTGTACCACTGACCTCATTTCTCCCCTAAGCCCTGTACTTTTACTGTGAGATTTTGCATGGTGGAGTAATTTTTAGGAATGCATATGTAGTGGGCTAGCAAACAGACCATATGAAGCTTGTAGTCTTGCACTTTATGTTTAGATCTTTAATCCATCTGCAATTTACTTTTATGAGTATTGTATGATTGACATTATTTTTTTCCAGGAATAAAAAGCTACTTAGCCTCCATTTTAATTATTGTATGTTTCTTTTACTTTTCTTGTCTTATTTCACCAGCTAGGACCTCCAGTAGAAAGTTACGTTAAAGCAGAAATCAATGGTATCATGTATTTGTTCATTAATTTGAATGCTTCTCAAGTTGCATGATTTAAAATGTTGTCTATCCCAGGTTTTTGTTAGATGTATTTTCTTAGGATAAGGAAACTCTTTTTTATTCATAGTTTGGTAAACAAGATTATCATAAATCATTGTTGAATTTGGTCACATATTTTTCTATATCTATTGAGATGATAATATTCTTCAATTTCTTAATGCAATGATTTATAATATTGAATATGTTTAATGTTCAATTATCCTTGTTTTCTTGGGATAAATCAAAATCAACTATAAAATAGATATATGTGATGTGTGTGTGTGATATTATGTGTATGGTATATTTTTCTACAGTTTTCAGTATACTTAAAATTTGTTCTTCATTATTTTTAACTTTACAGTATGATGAGTTTGGAAATCTATATATAATCATGTGACCACTTTGTAATAAAAAAATTTCATAACCCCACCAAATTTTTGCCTTTTTGTAGTTTTACTATGAGATGTCTCACTGTGGTTTTCTTACAGTTTATCATAGATGGAGTTCATCGAGCTCCTGGAAGCTACAAGTTAATGTTCTTAGCCAAATTTGGGATATTTTCATCCCTTATATAATCAAATAATTTTTCTGCACAATTCTCTCTTCTCTTTCTCAACTCCAATAACATGTATGTTAGAATTATTTATATTGACTCAAAAATCTCTAAAGCTTTGTTTTTCTTTAATTTTTTTCTTTTTGTTTTCTGGATTATGCAATTTCTATTAAACTATCTTCAAGTTCATGTACTATTTTCAGTGATAGTCAAATGCATTTTTTAATTTA
The DNA here is from genome assembly GCF_009761245.1 of Sapajus apella. NCBI lineage: Eukaryota > Metazoa > Chordata > Mammalia > Primates > Cebidae > Sapajus > Sapajus apella. The sequence goes on from NW_022436975.1 coordinate 16,147,131, forward strand.
TCTAGTTAATTTTTTATTATAGTTAGTTTTCAGTTCTAATATCCATTTGGTTCCTTTCATAGTGTCCATTTTGCTGTCATGATTCCCTATTGATTCTATCATTTCTACATTTTGCTTTAATTATTTGAACATATTTTAATATAGTTCTTCAAATATATTTATAAATCAGTTTTAACATTTTTGTTTGCTAATTCCAATATCTGGGCTCACTCAGAGTAGGTTTCTATAGATTGTGTGTGGTTTCTTTTTCCTTGAGTGAAGGTCACAATTTTCTGTTTCTTTGAATGTCTAGTAAGTTTAGTCAAAACTTGAAGTTGCAAATAATAAATTGGAGAGACTACAGATTCTAATTTGGTCTTCTGACAATTGGATTCTAGCCAAAGTCTCTGTTCCTCCCATGGTATGCAGCCACTGAGGTCTCTGCTCAGATGTTTTTTTTCTAGCTTTGATTTTTAGCCAGGTCCCTTAGTGATCTTTCCAACTCTTGAGTGATTTAATGATCAGCCACGGATTTGGGAAGAGATACACTCAGTCTGATCTTCATGCTGGTTAGGGAATGTAATCTTTCAGTGTCTCAGCAAACTCCCACTCTTGTCTGGAGCACTCTTGCCTTCCAGGATACACCTCTACATTTGCTTGTTTTTTGTCTGGGTCCCTGAGGAATCTCTCATTTACATGAATATCTTAGCAGACAACTAGAGATTTGGGCAGAATTTTCTCTTAGATTTTCAATCCCGGTTTTACTGAAAATACCTTTATTTTGCCTACAATCTTGATTTATAATTTAGATATGTGTTAAATTTTAAGTTGACAGGTTTTTTTTACCAGCATATTGAAGATGATATTCCATTGTTGTCTACATTCTATTGTTACTAATTAGAAATCTGTCATCAGTTTAACTTTTCTTCATTTTCTGAAAATCTGTCTACTCCCTGTGACTACTTTTATGATCTTCTCTTTGTCTTTGGAGTTCTGTAGATTCAATATGATATATTCATGTGGATTTTTTTTATTTATCTTGCTTGGAATATGTTGTGTTTCTTGAATTGGTGAGTTCATATATGTATTTCAGTTCTGGAAAATTTTCAATCATTGTCTTTAAAATATTGCTTCTTCTTTTTTAACTTCCTTTTCTGGAATTCCTGTTAAATATATATTCCTCTTTCTAATTCTGTTCTCTACATTTTCAAAACATAACGTCATATATATATATATATGTCTCCAGGTCACATTTTAGATAATTGAATTCTTTTTCTTTTTTCTATTTCAGGTACGTCTTTTAGTTTGCTTATTGTTTCTTCTCAACTTTATTTAGTTATTCAAATAAGTTATTCAAATAACTTATGAAGGGATTAATTGATTACTTTTGTTTTCCGATCATTTGAATCATACCAATCTCCCCCAAAAGATGATAAGTCATAGGATCTCACAATTATGTCTCTATTACACAGCACAGGCCCACTCATTTATAGATGCAAATTAGCAGATTTTTCAAGAGATAAGTTTTTAATTTAACAGACTGGTTTTATTTATTCTATTTTCTTTTTATCTGTTTATTTCTCATGGCATTTTTTTCTTTTTTGGATATTTTTCACATCTTTAATACAATAAATATGTAGTCTCCATCAGACTGTTCAACTAAGAAGATAGTCTTCCTGTTTACATGCATGTGTGTGCATATGTGTTGGATAACTCTTGTTCATGATGGATTATTTTCTTACATGTTTTATAATTTTGGATTATGAGCTCATTTATAGTGAGGCTTTCTTCATGGAAATTCTGTGTGATATGAGTTGAAAAAATGTCCCCCAGAGTTTAATATTTGCTGCATTCTGGTATCAAATTTCATGTTGATTTTTTGGCTTAAGAGTTCATAAATAATGCCAAGTGTATAATTGTGAATTCAAAGCCTTCACAAAGTTTAGTTTTGGGGTTTTAGATTCTTATAGATAAATTATTATTATTTTAACCAAAGCCCAAGCATGTTCAATCAACTTTTTCTTATTCTTTTTTTCTTTTTTGTCTCTTGGTAATAGCAGGTAGATTTTTTTTTTCTAGTTATCACTTTCACTGATGATGTAGTCTGAACTTTATGCAGATTCCATAGTTCCAACTCCCCACCTCACACAGTCTTAAGTTCCCATCTTCTTCTTCTGCATGGTTATTAAAACTGGCCCCCAGATGTCGAAGTTGGACAACTCCTCTACAGATAGCCACATTACCTGCTTACATACTTACTGCTTTATTTTAATTCTCATGAGAATTTCCAGCACTTGAGAATATTAATTTTATTACTGAAAGCTCAGTCATGTATATAAATATGTGTTGTTGTAGTTTATCCAGCATACACAAATGTTTTTAGCAGATAAATTTTTTGGTCAGTTGTCTTATTAGAACCAGAATTCCTATTCACCTTTCTACTCACTCCAATTTGGTTTTCAACCGTATCATACCATTGAAATTATTCTTGTTGAGGGTTACTAATTATATTCATGTTGCTAAATCCAGTGGACAGTTTTTTCCCCTTACTAATTTTTTTATTATTACTTAAACTTAACACTTCCTCATCTTAAATGTTCTTGTTTGGTTTCCATGACAACAAACTCCTCCGGTTTTGTAATTTTTATTAGCTGTCCTCTTCTACCTTTTGCCATCTTCTTCCTCTCCCTGGTTCAATCCTAGGTGCTATTCTCTTATATTTACCTATTTTCTTCCTAGGTGATATCATCCATTCCCATGACTTTAAACACAGTGTTTATGTCAATGGTGTCCAAATGTTAACCTCTAGCTTAAATCTTTTCTTTGACCTTCACACCCATATGGAGGAAATCCTCACTTTTTAGAAGTAAACTTAGTGTCTCACAAGCATCTCAAACATGTCCATAATTGAAATCCTGGTCCTCACACTAACCAAATCAATTCTTCTTCTAATCTTTTTCTTTTTAGCAAATGCTCCTTCTCTCCATCTTATTAAAGAGATATGGGGTATCATCCTTCCTTCCTAAATCTCTCTTACCATCTTCTTATATAAATATATCATCAACTCCTGGCAACTCATAATTCCATACACCTCTTTTTCTTCAGTACCACAGCCATTTCTTCTCGGAATTCTTATAATAGCCTTCAAACTTGTCTTCTGCTTCCACTCTTTGCCCCTCTAGTTAATTCTCTAATCGGCAACAACAGTACTCATTAAAAGTTGTTAAATTATGTTAACATTAAATTATGTTACTACTCTGGCTAAAACTCATTAGTGGCTCTCCACTGCATTTTAGATAGCAAATTTAAACACAGTGTTGCTATATCCAAAATGCTTTTATTCCCCCTCTACTCTTGAGTCCTTTTTATTGTTTAGATCTCAACAATCACTTCTTCCACAGTTGAAATGTGACCTTCTAGGAGAGGTTTTCTCTGCCATCCTATGTAACTGAGGGTTTTCTTTATTATTACCTATTATTGTATCCTGTTCTCTTTCTTTGTAGTAATTCCCATACTTTTTAAATTACATGTATTTTTGTTTCCTACTCCATTTTTGCTTCCCCACTTAATTTTTACTTCCATGAAGATAGGGGCCATGCTGTTTTGTTCACTCAAAAATGGTCGACATTTAACAGTCCTCAATAAATATTTGTGGAATAATGAAGACACTGAAGAGGAAAGCATTTGTAGTGGTGGTATTTTCTCAAAGCCAGAGAACCAAAACACTCCCTGAGATCATGAGTTCTCAATGTTTGTTTGCAAAAGGACTTGATGAATGAAGGAAAACAGCACTTATAATGTACCAGGTTCTTTCACACATGCTATCTCATTTAATCCTCACACAGTTATCTGAAGTGGATGTTATTTTACTTAGTTCATAGAAGTTAGTAATTTGAACAAGAAGCATAAAGATTAAAAGAGGAAGATCCAGACTTGAAACACATTCTCCTGAGTCTCCTTATTACAAACAGGGAACGCTTTCCAACAAAGCAATGCTCCCTTCTAAAAAATGGTTAAATTGGAAGAAGTGCTTCATGGCATCCAGATATTGGAAACACATGACACCTTTTTCTAATCTTCTCCTTCATGGGAACCCACAGTTTCTAGTAAAATTCATCAGCATAACATGTTAGCCTATGTCTAGACATGAGATGCAGCATTGAAACATACATGTGAAAGAAGCATTTTCTAATATCGCAATATTTCTTGGCTAAATCTAATTCATAATTAACTTGCATATGTTTTCTATGTTCTTAACATTGCTTATCTTATAGATGCTTAGACTGTTGAAATAAAATAATTTACAAGATTTTGGATAAGAAAGCTCAGATAATTTTGACACCATGTGAAGCAAAGTCTTTGAGGTAGAGTGAAGAGATATAAAACAATAAAGCATATGATGTCTTGTTCAAATCCAGCCATATCCTGATAGAAAACTAATACAAAGAATGCAAGTTGAGGTTGAGTTTAGAACTAAGCCTATTTTCAGCAATTGGAAAATTTATGTATTTGAACATATTTGACCTTTATTGCTTACTGGTTTTTCTGTATGGAAGGAAAAAAAGGAAAAAAAAACCTCTCATACAAAACTAATGATTATGATGACCACAAATCTGTTCAAACACCTTGATAGCCAAGTCACTATCTCCCTTAGGTAAACTGACCTTCCAGGTTCTGAATTAGCAAAATCATCTTTGTGGCTTTTATCATTAAACAGGTTGGAATTGTTTGAATACTGAGGCATTTTGGTCCCATTGCTCATGGGAGGCTGTGAAGGAGTTAATCCTGTGTTACCCTCAACACATACCTCTCACCATTCATGGAAGTTGCAGGTTTACATGCACAAAGTCACCATACATCTCTGTCTGCCTCCAACAGCCTTGGCTTAGTCCTATTTTCCCAGTGTAATTATTAAGTAGTGTTCCCTACATTCAAAATTATCCCAGTTTGGACAACAATTTGTATGGAAATCTACCCATATCATCTTACAAACCACGTTCTGACATAATGCCTGGAGAGGAAAACTAAATATTTTCTGAGAAAGAAGCTATCCATCAAATCTAGGCCTTCATGGAAGCAGAAAGTCAGCTTGGATCCTTTTCATCTTACCTGTATAGACAAACGGCCTCTCTCAGTTGAACACACATAAAGCGTGAAGCCACCCACCTCCCTGGAGGAAAGGTACAATGGAACTCTTCATAGCTTCACAGACTTCCCCTCATGCTCCTCACTAGACAAACTGACTACTAAGAAAGCAGGCAAATTTATATAAAGGTCAAGGGGTTTTCTAGGGGGGAAGAGATAAAAATTCTGTCCTCTTCCCTTTTTGGGGTTCAATCACACTGTACTTCTCTGGTGGGTTAAAATGCTTCTAGGTAAAGTTTGCTGGCAAGAAAAAAAAAAACCCTAAGGGCCTTAAAGATAAATGTTTCCTAATGGGACAAGGAGTAGAAATTGAGGATCTAAAATCAAAGCAAAGCCCTAGAAGTTCATGAGTGAGGAGGAAATAGCCAAACATTAGCATGATGCTTGTACCTCAGAAATGACAGCGCATGTAAAATGTAGATTAAGGCCTTTAACTGTGAAAACGTTATAGGACAGTGGATAAGGATAGACTAAACTAGACAGCATCAGCTTTCAGCAGCCTGAAATCAAGATATCTAGAACTGAGACCTCTTGGTAGACTGATAAGAACTTCTAATTCTCTCCTTGCCTAGAACAGTCATGCATCACCTAACCATGGGGACACATTCTGAGAAATGCGTTGTTAGGTGATTTTGGTTTTGTGCAAACAACACAGAGGGTGCTTACACAAACCTAGATGCCATCGCCTACTACAGATCTAGGTTGTTTGGTATAGCCTATTTCTGCTAGGCTACAAACCTGTATTGCTTGTTACTGTACTGAATACAGTAGGTATTTGTAACACAATCGTAAGTATTTGTGCATCTACAACGAAATCATCATTTTTGCTGTCCATTGTTGACCAAATGTTACTATGTGGTGCACAGTTCTATTTGGAAGCACAAGTTACGTTTTGAGACTGAGTAATGCCTAGGGTTCTTGGATAATTCAGGTACCAAAAAAAAAGAAAAATCACTAGAGGCAAAAATGTACTTCTTGATAAAATGAGTAGAGAAAGGAGACTTCATGATTAATTGGGAAAAATAAATGGGATATGACTATATTGTTCCCCAGAGAAAAGAATACAATTCCTAACCATCATTACTCATATGTGAGACAGTCAGGGCATTTTCAAATGTTTAAAGACCAACCAATTGTTTATGAGGAATGGAAGAAGCCTTTCATACATGGCATCTGAAGCAGAAAGGCCATCGCTGTAACCAGCCTCCTTCACAGTCAAATCTCCCCCATTGAAGTCCTATGAACTTCGATTTCTGACCTAGGGGCAGACATATGGAGAGAGAAAGCTGGTTATAGAGACATTTTCAACTCTGACAAGAAATCTGCTTCATAGAGAAGATAAGCAGGGAAGGCCTAATTAGTAAGTGCAACATGGCTCCTTAATTAAATTCTCCCTTTAGATTCAATCTATTCCATGGAATGACATTTAATAATATTAAGTTATAGTTATGAATGAGTTTGTCCAAATATTTTCATCTTTGATTAGCATAAGCATTGCCCATAGAGAAACACTCTTCCCAAGTTAAGTCATCTATGAATGAAGCCTTAGCAAATCATTTTATTTGGATGTTCCTGTGAGTATTGCCTATCAAAGGGTATCTTGAGTGCACACTTTTCAAAAAACTACCAACTGAGTTCAGATGTTCAGCACTATTGCCACCTACTTCAACAATAGAAACATATATTCACAGGTATACCTACATATATAGAATAAAAGATATCCCTCCTTTTCTTTATCTTTTTGAGTTTGTATTTTTTTACTTTTTTGAGTACATGGTAGGTATATATATTTATGGGGCACATGAGATGCTTTGATACAGGGATGCCATGTGAAATAAGCACATCATGAAGAATGGGGTATCCATCCACGCAAGCATTTATCCTTTGAGTTACAAACAATCCAGTTACAGTCTTTAAGTTATTTTAAAATGTACAATTATTATTGGCTATAGTCACCCTACTGTGCTATCAAACAGTAGGTCTTATCCATTCTATCTATTTTCATGTATCCATTAACAATCCTTACCTCACCACCACCGCCACCGCCCGCCCCCCCCAACTTCCCAATACCCTTCAGCCTTTGACAACCATCCTTCTACTCTCTATGTCCTAAGTTTATTTGTTTTGATTTTTGGATCCTACAAATAAATGAGAACATGTGATGCTTGCCTTTCTGTGCCTGGCTTATTTTACTTAACATAATGATCTCCAGTTCCATCCACATTGCTGCAAATGACTGGCTCTCATTCATTTTCATGGCTCAACAGTATTCCATTGTATATATGTACCACATTTTCTTTATCCATTCATCTGTTGATGGACACTTAGGTTGCTTCCAAGTCTTAGTTATTACAAATAGTGCTGAAACAAACATAGGCATGCGGACATATCTTCGATATGCTGATTTCTTTTCTTTTGTATATATACGCAGTAATACCGAGTAATGGAATTGCTGGATCACATGGTAGCTCAATTTTTAGTTTTTGGGGAACCTCCAAACTGTTCTCCATAGTGGTTTACTAACTTACATTCCCACCAACAGTGCATGAGAGTCCCCTTTTCTCCACATCCTCACCACCATTTGTTATTACCTGTCTTTTGGATAAAAGCCACTTTAACTTGGGTGAGACGGTACCTCATTGTAGTTTTGATTTGCTTTTCTTTGATGATCAATGACGTTGAGCATCTTTTCATATGCCTTTTTACTGTGTCTATGTCTTCTTCAGAAATATCTATTCCAATATTTTGCCCATTTTTGATTAGACTATTAGATTTTTTTGGTCCTATACAGATATTTGAGCTCTAGATTCCTTTTTTTAGAGAACTACAAGAGAATAAGAAAGAGTAAGTCCTTATTGTACCCTGGGATTTAATAAGAAAGATAACAATAACCTGAAATAACACTACCACTTCCCTACAACATCCTCTGAAACCATGATGGCCACCTTGCCCTTGCATCTGGGGAAGACATTTTATTGAGGGTGGGCAAAAGATAAAAGGAGAAAAGAAGTGATAACAAAGTTTTTATCCATAATTAGTTGCTTTTGACAAATAATATCAGTGCCCAGATCTTTGTATCTATACCTCTATTCCAATTCCCTTCCACTGTTATTCATGGTGGGTCACCTGCCAGAGGAACTGCAGAACATCTGCAAGAACAGAGACAACTGCTATGTCTTATGTGCAGCATAGGATCCAATGGTGTTCTGTCAGAAACATCAGAATGTCGTCTGATTATCTGACACATTCAAAACTGGTCAGGCTTTGTTCATTTGGGCAAAAGTCTGGTATCAAGGATGATTTTCTTTTGATGGGATTGTAGTTACTTGTGAATGTGTCTTGTGAATGAGATGTTTAGGATCAGGAGCCGTGTCTGAATAATTATTATATTTCAAAATAACCATCTGTGAAACTGAAACTGGACTATTGCAATGATCTTCTGAATAGTCTTTAGTTGTAAATAACAGAAAAACTAATCTAGCAAGTTTAAGTTCATAAAATTGGTAAGTCCAACAGTAGGACTGGCTTCACGCATGGCTGAACACAGGAGCTCAAAAGCTGTCATCAGAACTTGATCTATTAGCTAGTTCTCTTTTCCTCTGTGTGTTGGGCATTATTCTCACCAAGTTCTATCTTTTCGACCACAAAATGACTCTGCCTTTAGTTTCCTGCCCTCCCATATTTACGTACAGCCTGTTTTTTAGCGTTCCCTGAAAATCCCAGAGATTTACTCTAATTGGGTAAGTTGAGGACTAATTTTCAACCCTGAATTATTCACTGTAGCCAGAGAGGAGCATGTTCATTACTTGAGCCATGGCAATGCCCTACTCAGAGGTGTTTGATTATCTGTCAGCAATTTAACAACATTTTCCTTCTGTAATGCTCTCCCCTTATGGCAGGTTTAGAAGCCTGGGAGATATATTGCCTGCAGGTTCCGGGTTAGATTCTGCCAATAAGAGAACTAACCTGAGATTTGAAAGTCAGAGGAACTGCTGAAGCCATTGTTGCCCCTCGGTCAGTAGCAGGCAGGTGGGTGAACTTTGACAGAGGACAGATGTAAGATTTTGGTGGCAGCTTCCAGACATCCTCCTGCCTATTGTTAAAGGTGGGAGCTGCAAGTAGCTGAGATCATTGCCAGATGTTCTGTGATTGGAGCACTTCTTGATTTTTTGTCCACTCACCCTAGTCTTCCAATGGTTTGATAAACCTCTAATGCCTGTCTTTTATTAGTAGTATTATTATTTCAGTAGTTTGGGGGGAATAGGTGGTGTTTGGTTACATGGATAAATTCCTTAGTGGTGATTTCTACGATTTTGGTATACCCATCACCCAAGCAGTGTATACTGTACTCCGTATGCAGTCTTTTATCCCTCACCCCCTTTCTCACCCTTTCCCCGGAGTCCCCAAAGTGCATTGTATCAATCTTATGCCTTTGCATCCTCATAGCTTAGCTCCCACTTATGAATGAGAATATATGATGTTTGGTTTTCTATTCCTGAGTTACTTCACTTAGAATAATGGTCTCCAACTCCAACTAAGTTTCTGCAAATGCTATATTTTCACTCCTTTTTATGGCTGAGTGGTATTCTATGGTGTATATATATACATACATACATACATATATATATATATATACACACACACATATGTATACACAGACACATATATATACATACATATATAACACATACATATTTTTGCAGTTACAAATTGTGCTGCTATAAATGTGTGTGCAAGTGTCTTTTTCATATAATGACTTCTTTTCCTCTGGGTAGACACCCAGTAGGGGGATTGCTGGATTAAATGTAAGATCTTTTATTTCTCTGAGGAATCTCTATACTGTTTTCCATAGTGGTTGTACTAGTTTACATTCCCACCAGCAGTGTGAAATCGTTCCCTTTTCACCACATCCATGCCAAAATGAAGTTGGTTAGATCACCAGATGTCTCTCACTGTCATAATTTCCTCACTGTTACGATTTTTGCAAAAGTTATTTCACCTGCATTTCCAAGGCATCTGTTTTCTTTGTCTCTTCTTCCATATGCATCATTCTGATATTTGATAATGCTTTCTTTAAATAAAAAAATTTCTGAAGAATTAATGGAAAAGCAGTTTGTTACTATTTAACAGACAGCATATCTGAACTAAACACTGCCAGGTAAATGCACTGTTTCAATGCTTAACCAAAAACTTACATTCAATGTAATCATGTCAGGTGCTTGGCAGAGTCTTATTTGGGTTTAAAAATCCAGAATAAGTTTTTAGGCTGCGTTGACTCTACACGATTAAGGCTTTCACTATCACTATTGTATTGTTGTTAGTGTAGGCATACCTCGGAGACATTGCAGGTTCAGTTCTAGACCACTGCAGTAAAGTGAGTCACACAAAATTTTTGGTTTCCCAGTGCACATAGCAGCTTTGTTTATACTATACTGTAGTCTATTAAGTGTGCAATAGCCTTATGTTTAAATAATTATACATACCTTAGTTAGAAAATACTTGGGCTAACAAATGCTAATGATCATCTGAGCCTTCAGTGAGTCATAATTTTTTGCCTTGCTTGCTTCAGTGTTAATCACTGCCAAGCCAGTGATAGGCGTTGGAGAAGGAAACACCAGTAAGACCAGGGTAGTGGTGGCTGAAGGCTGGGGTGCCCATGGAACTTGCTTAAGACAATGATAAAATTTGCCTCAGAGGTTGACTTGTTCTTTCATGAAAGATTTCTGTGTAGCATGTGATGGCTGTTTGCTAACAGAACTTCCTTCAAAATTAGAGTCAATCTCTCATGGCCTGCCACTTCTTTGGTGTGATATTCTAAATCCTTTGTTTTCATTTCAGCAATGTTTATAGCATCTTCACCAGGAATATATTTCATCTCAAGAAACCACTTTGTTTGCTCATCCATAAGAAGAAATTCCTCATCCATTCAAGTGTTATGAGACTGCAGCAAATCAGTCACATCTTCAGGCTCCACATATAATTCTGCTTCTGTTGCTATTTCTGCTACATCTGCAATTACTTCCTTTACTGAAGCCTAGAACCCCTCAGTCATTCATGAGTGTTGGAATCAACTTCTTCCAAACTCCTGTTAATGTTGATATTTTAACCTCCTCTAAATCACATATGTTCTTAATACCATTTAGAATGGTGAAAGCTTTCCAGAAAGTTTTCAGTGCACTTTGCCCAAATGCATCTGAGGAATTGCTATCTATAACAGCTATAGGTTTATTAAACACATTTCTTAAATAATAAAACTTGAAAGAAGAAATTACTCCTTGATCCATGGGCTGCAGAATGGATGTTGTTTTAGCAGGCACAAAAACAGCACTCACCTCCTTCTACATCTTTATCAGAGATCTTGAGTGGCCAGGTCCATTGTCCATGAGCAGTAATATTTGAAAGGAACCTTTTTTTCTGAGCAGTAGATCTCAACAGTGGGCCTAAAATATTCAGCAAACTATACTGTAAACAAATGTGCTGTCATCCAGGCTTTGTTGTTCTATTTATAGTGAAAGGCAGAATAGATTTAGCATAGAATTCCTAAGGGTCCTAGAATTTTCAGAATGGCAAATGAGCATTGGCTTCAACTTAAAATCACCAGCCACATTAGCCTCTAACAAGAGGGTCAGCCTGTCCTTTGAAGCCAGGCATTGACTTCTCCTCTCTAGCTATGAAAAGCCCAGATGTCATCTTCTCCCAATAGAAGGCAGCTTTACCTACATAGAAAATCTGTTGTTTAGTGTAGCCATCTTTACCAATGATCTTAGCTAGAACTTCTGGATAACTTTTTGCCGTTTCTTCATCAGCACTTGCTGCTTCACCTTGCATTTTTATGTTATGGAGACAGCTTCATTCCTTAAACTTCATGAAGCAACCTCCACTAGCTTCCAACTTTTCTTCTGCAGCTTCCTCATCTCTCTCAGCCTTCATAGAATTGAAGAGTTAGGGACTTTCTTGCTCTGGATTAAGCTTTGGCTTAAGGGAATGTGGCTGGTTGGATCTTCTACTGAGGCCACTAAAGTCTTCACCATATCAGCAATAAGGCTGTTTTGCTTTCTTAACCTTTGTGTGTTTAGTGGAGTAACACTATTTCATTCAAGAACTTTTTCTTTGCATTCACAACTTGGCTAACTGTTTGGCACAGAGGCCTAGCTTTCTTCCTGTCTTGGCTTTCAACATGCCTTCCTCACTAAGCTTAATTATTTCTAGCTTTTGATTTAAACTGAGAGGCGTGCAACTCTTCCTTTCAATTGAACACTTAGAGGTATTGTAGGGTCATTAATTGGCCTAATTTCAGTTATGTTGTCTCAGGGAATAACAAGCCCCCAGACACAGGGAGAAAGACAAGGAATGCTGGTCAGTGGAGCAGTCAGAACAACACACACAATATTTATCAATTAAGTTTCTTGTCTTTTTTTTTTTTTTTTTTAGATAGAATCTCACTCTGTCACCCAGGCTGAAGTGCCGTGGTGCAATCACTGCAGCCTCAACCTCCTAGGCTCCAGCAATCCTCCCACCTCAGCCTTCTGAGTAACGGAAACGGTAAGCATGCACCACTGAACTTGGTGCATTTTTGTATTTTTTAATTGTTTTGTAGAGATAGGCCTTCACTGTGATGCCCAGGCTGGTCTCAAACTTCTAGACTCAGGCTATCTGCTCACCTCAGCCTTCCAAAGTGCTGGGGTTATAGATGTGAGCCACCATACCCAGCCTGCTGTCTTATATTGACACAATTCATGATGTCACAAACCAGTTACAATAGTAACATCAGAGATCACTGATCACAGGTCACCATAAAGACACAATAATAATAAAAACATTCAAAATATTGTGATAATTACCAAAATGTGACCCAGAAACATGAAGCAAGCATATGCTATTGAAAAAAAAATAGTGCTGGTAGACTTGCTCAAAGCAGCATTGCCACAAACCTCAGTTTGTAAAAAATTCAGTGAAGCTCAGCAAAGCAAAGCGCGATAGAATGAGGTATACCTGTATTGGCTGTTGTTTTCACTATCTCATGGCTTTAAAATGAGTAACATTATTAGGTAAAGCTAATGTAATACAGTGTTATTCCCAAGCAGTTATGTGACTACCAAAGTCCATTTGACGCCTGTGCTTGGACACATGACTCCTCCATGAAAAATACATTTCCTAGCCAGCTCATTGATAAATTAGAATGTGAGGGGAGGTAACATGTTCAACATCCACATCACCACATTAAAAAGGAATCTTTTGTCCTGGATTAACTTTCTTGGTCCTTCCTGTGAGCTGGAACACAGAAGTGCTCCCAATCCAGGGATGGAGAAGCAAGCTATTTGCCAACCAGGACAGCTCACTTTAGGCTTTTACCTGATGTTTACAAGAAAAGGAGGACAGTCCTGTATTTTTTTAATCCACTTTAATTTAGATCCTTTTTTGTTACAAGAGATTAGGCATCATCTTAACTAATAATACACACTGACTTCAAACAGTAAAGCAGAGTTGTGTTCCTGTAAGCTAAAACCCAGTATAATATCATATATTAAAAAGTTGACCCTCACTGTTCAGTTTCCACATTTGTGATTTTACCTATTTGCTAAGATTTATTTGTAACCCCAAAATCAGTACTTGTGGCTCTTTCACAGTCATTCCCAGATTCGTACAGAGGCAGAGGAACAATCTGAGGTGCCAGACACGCATGTTCCCAGCTGAGGTCAAACAAGACAACGCTGTGCCTTCTTGTTTCGGCACTCATACTGTAAGCAAGTGTTCTTTTCATGCTGTGTTTAGTGCCACACTTCACATCTTTGTGCTTTTTTTTAAATTGGTAAGTCATTTGATTGTAGAATATTCTGTAGTTTTTGCTTTTTGTTTTACTTCTGAAGTATAGTTATTTAAGGATACAAATCCCATTGAGAGAAATAAAAACTCATTTCTGAAGATCAAACTGTAGTCTCCCAACAGCATTACCTGTTATGAATGGGTGGCTCGGTAAGTCTTAGAAGGTAAGTTCTTGGAGGACAACGACCTGCATGACAAATATCAACCACACACAATTAATAGAGTGTGGGGATTTTTAAAAAATATTAGCTTATACTGTGACTTCAGCATTCTGCAACAATGTCTGCACAATGCCAAAAACATCCAGATGGAAGTGGAGAACTCAGCCGCCACCACATGCTTCATCTGCACCGATGTCTTATGGAGACAGCCAGCACGGATCTCTGGGGCCTGGAAGAGTTGCCAGGCAAGAAGCCAGGGGGGAGAAATATCGCCAATATATGTTTAAATTAAATTAATTAACATTTATATAACTCTCTACACAGTATAAGTAACTTCTATTAAATATAGTGTCTCATTTAATCAGAACTATCACCCTATAAATTAGGTATTATTATTTGCCCAGTTTTTCAGATAAAATTTAAGGCTCCAAAAAATGTAGATCACACAACTAGTAAAGATTGGAGCCAAGATTTGAACCCTGGTCTTCTTATGTAGTCAACGATGATGATTGAGAGCTTACCTGTGCCAAGAACTTCTGACTCCAATGAAACCACACCCTTGTACTGTAATTGATGTCCTCTATGTAGATATGATGTGTTATCACAGAGAGGAAAGGCAAACATAAATGGTTCATATTTCATTACATATCTTGATTTTTATATTATATATATAAATATATATGTTCACTTTTCTATCTCCCTACAAAGAACATGAAAAAGCAAAAAAAAAAAAGAAAAAAAAAAGAAAAACAAAATAATACACAATACAGGTGGAGGGGTAAACTGGATCTGTTTAAAATTCACTGGATTTTGTTCTGTAATGCCTTAATACTGCAAACATGAGCCCAGACAGGTTTTGCATACCTTCTTGGACTATCCACACCTAACAAGGCATATGCTTCAGTGAAGACAGACAATAATAATCCAATATGTTTCTAAGATTCACAAGTTGACAACGAGGGGCAAGTTGCCAATTTTGCATCCCTGAGAATTATTCTAACTAATGGGCCTAGTTTAATAGTATTATGCTCCAGAATGGCAGTTCTGGGTTTATTCTTGTTTCTAGAACCATCCAGATCAACACAATTCTATCTGCACGTTTTTGACCAGTACATTTTTATTCACCTTGCAGGTCTTCACTTTGGCCATAAGTATCCACTAAAGTATCTTGGTGTTAGGCCCAAAAAGACATGCATAGAAGCACAACACTGACCTTGGGATCATCAATTTGTCCAGACTGAAAAAGAGGAACCAAAGTTACCTTCAGAAAATAAAGAAAAGCGATATCAGGTGAGAGAGATCACAGCCATGTGCAGTAAGTTTCTGAAGTGTCATGGCAACCAGGAGCTAAAAATGAATGGATGTATAAAGGACACAGCCACTTACCCACGTGCTGGGGCAAATGGAACTTCCTGAAGTCTCATGGTTCAAAACCAAATCTCATATGCAGGGCAGGCTGATTTTTCTAGAACATTAGTCACCTCTCCACAACCACTTATACTTTCACTTCCTATAAAATAATTTTTTTCTATCAACAGATATTCACATATGCCTGTACTCAACCCTTGCCGGAACTTCCAAATTCCATATACTCAATAAGTTTAGAAAAAAAAAAATATTGTCAGTTGTTTCCAATCGGTCAGATTTGGGTGCCTAAACTGCAAGCTATACAACCCAATAAGAACATATAATTCATGCCAGACTTACAGAGACATTATATTTTGAGTACCCAATACAACTTGAATTATACATATTGGAATTTCTAATCATGCATAATTTCACGTCATGAAATAGACACCCTGTAACCTCAGAATTACATTTATCTACCAAAGATTTCCATGGTAAAAAGAATCATCATCTTTACATACTTTAGAGACACAATATTTTAAATCAGGAGTCACCCGTATATGACTAATGGGCCAAAACAACCTGTAGCCTGTTTTTTTATGGCCAATCAGTTAACAATGATTTTTATAGTTTTAAGTAATTTTCTTAACAAAGAAACAAAAACAAAGAAGACTATGCAAGAGAGACTATCTGTGGTCTGCAAAGCCTAAAATATATACTATCTGGCTCTTTAGATAAGAAGTTTGAAGACCTGTTTTAAATGATGACTTGCAAATTGTTTTTCATTTGTGATATGTAATGACAGTGTAACATAATGATACCACATGCCTGAGTTCAGTGATAGAAGCTTCTATTGCTTGCCGTCGACAGTGGCTGCCTGAATCACCATGGAGAGATTGGAGGCCTCACTCAAGTGTGAAAGAAAGGATGCTAGTATCAAATAGTGGGGATCCATAGATGTGGAAGGGTGAAATGGGGTTGCAAGCCCTATGCATTGCCCTTCTTGCCTTAGCTCCTACGGGGAGATTTTTTAAGTGTAGCTATAATTATATATGCAATTAAATATGCAAGCATAAGAAACAAACATGTTAACAATGCAAGACTACATGAAAAAAAAGCCAGACCTAGCCTGGAATATTTCATGCCACATGTTCCCTGGGTGACTAAAATTAGCTTGCAGAGTTGCATAAATAAAATGCTTATACACTCAGAAAATTCAGGTTTTTCAATTGAACAATTTCCCAAGTGTGAGGGTTGAGCTTAGGTGCTCTGGAACCCCAGAGACTTTGCACTTGAGTGCTTCAATCAAGCGTGTAGATCATTTTAGCAAATATTCATAAATAATAAAGGTGTGTTATCATACCCAAGGATGGCCTAGCTGACGGCTTCCTTACAGCAGATTCCATATTTCCTGTGCCAATTTTCTTCCCCTACCCATGGAGGAAGAGAAACCAGTCTCCAAAAAGGAAGGCCCCTTCTTGGGTCTGCAGTTCCTAGCATAAGACCAGTGACTCCATTCCTTCTAACTCTGACAAGGACATAAGCCAGACACACAACGTCCCCGTTGTACTCCAGTCTCAAAAGCACAGCATGGTATATTTCTGTGGCATTGCTTCAAAATGTATTACCTCATCAATTCATTTCTGAAAAAGTCAAAATAGTGGAGGCAGTCTATTTTGCCAACATTTTGAATCAAAGCTGTTTTGAGTTCTTCACGCACCAGAAAGCAGCGTTACTTAATGAGCTGCATCCTCTCCCAGTATTGGTGCAGCTTTTGGGTTCAGAACTGAACACAATATATTCATTCACTTGTTCACTTATTCAATAAATACTAATCAAGGGTGGAATCGGCTGTTAGATGCTTTAGTTAGGTACTCTGGAGGCACAGAAGGGATCAAAACACAGTCCCTGGCTGGGCTTAGTGGCTCGTGCTTTAATCCCAGCATTTGGGGAGGCTAAGGAGGGAGGATTGTTTTAACCCAGGAGCTCAAGATCAGCCTGGGCAACATAGTGAGACTCTGTCTCTACAAAACAAATGTAAAATTAGCAGGTTGAGGCTGCAGTGAGCCATAATTGCACCACTGCACTCCAGCCTGGGCAATAGAGAAAGACTCTGTCTCCAGAGAAATAAAAAATGGAAAAATAACAAATAAACAAAACACAGCCCCTGTACTCAAAATCTAGAAGAGGCAGATATGGAAGCAGACAAACTAGGGGCCAGATGCTAAGTGCAGTGACAGGAAAAGCTGCAGGTGTAGCAAGAGTAACCAGAGGGGGCGCTTTGCCAAGACATACAAGGACAGAATCAGGACAGGCTTTCCAGATGGGTCAAAGCCCATCAGGATCCAAAACACGAGAAGCTGAATACTATGACTTGACTTGCACCTGCACCTGTGTACTCAGGACAAAAAGATGGATAGGTCACTCTGGATGTCCAGAGTGCAGCAGGGACCTCGAGGGGGACCCATTGCACATGAGGTAGCTCCAGTTAGCACTGCAGGCAGCTGTGGGACCACAAGGACTGAGCCACACCCTGTTAGTCAGTGCTGATCAACCTCATGGTTCACTTGTGTATCTTTACTCAAAAGACGCATTTTTTTAAGTCCAAGACATAAAGACTACAGCATAACAAAAGTCTTGTAACAATACCATCCCAAGTTCTGGAGGTGGGGGGTGTCCCTTTTTCAGTGTTTTCCATGGGCTCCCTCCTAGCAGGCAGAGCGAGGAAACCTTCCTGCTTCTCTCCACAAAACAGTGGCAGCAATGACAACCTAATGACTAGTCCAGCCCTCAGAGTCAGGCTCTCATAGTGCCAGGTGACAGGGACAGGAAAACCATGGGAAACAGTTGAGCATCCTGATTTAAATCTCTCCATTTCAGCTTCGATCTCTAAATCATGGTTTTTTCCACCTTGTCATTTTACCTGTCCTAGTCATTGACCACAAGAGAAAGAATGAGGCTCCTGGGAGGTGAGTAGGTTCTTGATGCACCCCTGCACCCTAGAATATCCATTAGACCTTCTTAACCTGCAAAGCTGGCTCATTGCTATTGTCAGGTCAGGAGGTACAAAGCAGGACACAGGAAGCAGAACCTTCGGGCTACAGTGAAGATGAGAAAGGAGGACGGAGAGGAGGGGAGGAGAGGAGGTCACCTACAGTGTCCTGTTTGAGAGGCTAGAGCCCACGGCTGAGTGTTATTTTAGAATTTGGTATGTTATGCCAGCCCAGCATTGCCTGCCTGCCGTCACCCCCTACCAGGGGGGAATTAGGCTAATTATGTCTCCAGGCAGGTATTCCCCTAGTTAAGGGAACACAGAAATAAGTAGAAAAGTTGGTGTCAATGGGAAACTGTGAGCCACAACAGGACAGTGCCTGGAAGGCCTGTGCTCCCCAGAGCCTTTGTGTCCACGTTTCAGAACGAACCATGAGAAGCAGGACAGAGAGGACTCTAAATGGGGTCAGTGAGGAGACTCACATGGATGTCAGAGCTGGAAAGAATCTTGGTCAGCTCATCTAGTCCCAATCTCCTTTATTTACACAAGAGGAAACTGAGGACTCGAGACATGACAAGGCTCTCCTAACATCTGCCAGTGGGAGAAGAACGATATATAGCCTATTGCCAAACTTTCTGCTCAAAGCTCTTTTTGTTTTTTTTGAGATGGAGTCTTGCTCTGTTGCCCAGGCTGGAGGGCAGTGGCATGAACTCGGCTCACTGCAACCTCCACCTCCTGGGTTCAAGCAATTCTCCTGTCTCAGTCTCCCAAATAGCTGGGACTACAGGTGCACACCATCACAGCTAATTTTTGTATTTTTAGTAGAGATGGGGTTTCACCATATTGGTCAGGCTGGTCTCTAGCTTCTGACCTCAGGTTATCCACCCACCTCGGCCTCTCAAAGTGCTGAGATTACAGGCGTGAGCCACTGCACTTCGTCCAAAGCCCTTTTTACAACACAATTGTGGTCAAATTGCTCACCACCCTGAATTGGATTGCTAGGGATGCCATAATGAAGTGCCTTATGCTGGGTGATTTAAACAACAGAAATTCATTTCCTCCCAGTTCTGGAGGCTGGAAGTCCATGATCGAGGTGCCAGCAGGGCTGGTTTCTCCTGAGGCCTCTTCCCTTGGCTTGCAGACGGCCACCTTCCCTCTGTCTTTACATTGTCTTCTCTCTGTGCATGTCTGTGACTAAGCTTCACATTCTTATTAAAGACACCCATCATATTGAATTAGGGTCTGCATACTAAGTTCGTTTTAACCAAATCACCTCTTTTAAGACCCTGTCTCCAAACTGGGGCCTGTTCTGAGGTACTGGAGTTAGGACTTCACCATATGAAGGAGGGGGAAACTCAGCCTCTATCAGTCACCCCTATAGCCTCTCCTCAGTTCCTTCCCCATAAATTACTTTGCTGATGCCACACGACCCTGTCACTGTGATGACAGCCAATTAAACAGTGACCACTGAGCATCCAGAGTTCGATCTCCTGCAAGCCCAGGTGCCCATAAAGCTGTTGGTTATGACAGCCCCACCCAGTAGGGACAATGAGCTGGACTAATCCAGACTCTTTCTTGGGCAGTTTGAATCAAGACATGCAGAGAACTCTAAGTAGGATCTCACCAAAGCAGAAGCAAAAGCAAAAGGAGAGCCAAGTCCAGAGAGCGGCAAGCACAGGAGCAGACCCACAGCCCTGCTGCTGCTGAAGACAGAGAAAGCCTGGACACCAGACCCTCTGGACTTCAGATGGGAGTCCAGCAACAAAACTGCTCAGCCTCAATGAGGCCTGTATACAGCGGGGCCTGGCTTCTGAGGCTGCCAGTGCACGATCTTCCTTATCTCCAGGAGCATCTTGATGTTAAAAACTCAACTGACAAGTCAATGAAACCAATACTTGGAGGAGCCATGGTAAACCGAAAGATTCTGACTCCAGGTCTCTGTTTAATTTTCTCTATCTGGGAAATGCATGTTTCCTGGGACAAGAAAGTACTCAAGCATAGGCTTTCTCTTTTCTCTGAGACTATGAAAGTAATAAGGGCTTGAAACAGAGCTGAAATCACCCCGCTTCCCCCAAGACAAGGATAAATAAGAAGCAAGATACCAGAGGAGCAAAGCCTACAATGCCCACACCATCGTGGGCTGCTTTCTTTCTAGTTGAATCCTGAGTTGTATACAAAATAAGCCTGATTTCAAAAGACGGAAGAATGGTGATTCCCTCAGCAAATGTTCCACAAATGCCCCCCCTACCTGTACTCCTCACTTACCTTTTGAGAATATTTCAAACCAGAGGGGTTTCAAGAGTCTCACATCGTTTATAGATAAAGGCATCAACCAATTGGATGATACCCACCTGCCGGGCACAGGGCAGATCTTCCTTACTCAGTTCACTGATTCAAATGCTAACCTCTTCCAGAAACACCCTCACAGGCACACCCAGAAATGGATCAGCTATCTGGGCGTCTCTTAGCCTAGTCAATTTAACACATAAAATAACCATCATACCCTTTACATGACAATTAATCACCTATATACACTTTACATAACTGTACATTTAGCTTTTTAAGCAGTTAAAGCTCATCATTTGCCATTTTATTCAAAGAAGTACTCTTTTTTACTTTCTTTATAATTTCCCCCTTTAGATTAAACTCTCTGCTTACTTGCCCATTTCAGTCATTCTACTCTAAACTTACTTCAATTCGTTTTTTTCTTTCTAGTAGCCATGACCCCCAAATACACAAGTTTTCAGAGTCATTCAGTGCAAGCCCCTCTGCAGTAGAAATCAGGTCCCTGGTTTTTGTTCTATTTCCCCCCACACTGAGAGCAGTGCCCCTCACACGGGAGGCAGGCACAAATGTCCCCTGATTCATTCCTTTATTAAGGCTATTTGTGGCAGAAGGGCCATTCAGTCCTCCCCAAGGGCAATGAGACTCTTCACCTATCTCACATGGAAACACTAAGATTCTGGATTTCCCTTACCTTTTAAACAATGGTTAGTTACATCACTGTCCCTTGCAATAGTGTCTCTTGTTGACCTGAAGCCACATGGAGGCTACCAATTCACATCTCATCCCTGAGTGTTCCCATCAGCTCTGGAAAAAAACAAATATGTAACATAAATTCCTCTCTGACCCAAAACTCAACTGCCAATGGAGGAAATGGAAGCTCGTCAGAAAAACATTTTAACACTGGCTTTTCTTCCTCTAGCAACTTAGATAACCCTAGACCAAGCCTTCCTTTTTAGAATCAACAATTGCTTGCCAAGAAATGCCCCAAAAGGCTTCAGAGGCAAAACGGGACAATCACTGATGAGGCTGCTGCAGGGTTAGCTGAGGAAATACATACTGCATCCCCTGTGGGAGAGGGTGAAGGGAATAGGGAGAAGCATGTGTGGATGAAAAAAGAAAAAAGGTGACTTTTTCTAATCACATCTAAGTATTCCTTCTTTGTAAAACAGTTGGGCTGTTAACTTCTATGCTAAGGCACGTATGCACTTTGGAAAGGTAATTTGAGAGCGAGTTGAGCCATGACAAATAGGGACAGCTGGCCTAATTGAATCATTTGATCTAAGACAGCTCAACTTGGTTATCCTCACTGCAGCCCACACTGATATTAGGGAGTGAATCATTAGCCATGAAATCATGTCGACTTTCCCGACTGCAGCATTCTTGACATGACAGCAATCGCAACCTGCCTTTCATTAGAGCCCCAATAAGTTCCTTGCTCTGTCAGGAAAACAACAGAGCAGCTTGGAAAACTTTTAGGCTCAGCCTCAGAAAGTCATTTGCTCCCACATGCCACGGAGAGCATTTCAAAGCAAGGCAGGGGATGAGTTGGCTGCAGGTACAAGCAAGCTCACCCAGGCGAAGTGCATGCAAGCTTCTTCAATGCCCGCACCTGCTGTTCCAATGTAACAACAGCCTGATTTTTGTAAGCTGCAATTTGTAATCACTTGGGAAAGTGGGGTCATGATAAAATACTTTAACACTTGACCCACAGACATCCCTAATAAGTCTTCATGTATGTTGGACATTCCTGTCATCTTTAATTTACTTTTTTGCAAAAGGAAGGGGCAAATCCCTCTTTTCACTGGGTTTATCAAAGGAAGTGAGGCATTTAAGAGAGCTCAAGAGGAGAGGCTGGTCCACTGAAATGCAAAATAACCCCTTGGGTTCATATAGCACTGAAGTTTTAGGGAAATGTGCTACATCCCTAACTTACTCTCCTACAAGCAGAGGCCTTCTTTAGGGCCCTCTCTCAAAACCGCACCTGAGAGACATTAGCCTCGATTCCTCTGTGAGCAGAGCCTCAGTCAAAGATTGTGAGAACCAAGGGAAGTGAGGCAGGGAAGAAGGGAAAGCCAATGCAAAGTACATCAGCCTCTGCCTTGAGCAACTCTCCTGGATCCTGCTGGAGACTTCGAGGAGCTCATGAAAGGCAGCTGGAACTGTTGGCTGAAGAAGAAAGGAAGAAGCACTTATTCACTTGGACCTGCTCTCTGTTAAAGATGACCCCACAGATGTTGACTCGTTGCACTTCTAGGTAACATGTGTGAATAATGAGTCATTTCCCTTGGCCTCAGCAACACCCAGGACCCTGCAGTCCCAGGCAAGACATTGTCCTATGTTGTGCCCAAGGCTAGCTAAAGCCTGCCTAGAACTGACCTGGTGGTACAAGAGGTCGGCCAATAAGACTTGGAAGAAATTATAACGATAAGAGTTATTAGAAACAGGAAAAGGGTAGCTTGGGTGGAGTTCATAGCAGGTAAATTGTGGACAAATTAGTACATTCAAAGATTTGAAAAAAATCACAATAATGACTTTTGCAGATAACGTATACACTGAAAATACCAACAAATTTAGGATGGAATGTAGCCAAGACCGAGAAACAAGAATTGATAAGGCTCACATTCACAGCCATCTAAACAGTAGGTGAATCTGAAAGCAAATGACAGCAACTCCTGAAAACGAATGTTGAGTTGGTAAGCATGCCAAGCTCTGTGTGTGGGTGTGCGCACACATGTGTGTGGGAACAACACTCTGAACTGTAAAATTTCAGAGCTGGAAAATGACGTGGAAGTCATCTTCTCCAAATTCTCTGTCATTACGTATAGGAAAATCAAGCAACTTCAAATTCCACTGCTTGATGGTGGCAGAGTTGACTCCTAAAACTAGACCACAGAGTGCTTTCAAGCCAACTTGAACCACACAGCCAGATTCACTGTTTGACAAGAAAAGTGGCAAACAGAGTGATTTGACGATGAGAGCTGGTCATTTGTAACACCCCATGCCTCCACACAACAAAAATATCTCATAGTAATCATGGCAGGAAACAAGGATAATAGCCAAAAAAGAATTGCAATGAAAATTTTTAATGTACTGCATATGTAATTGTGCCAGTAAAAAAATTAACAATTAAAATTTTTTTTTTCTTTTCTGAGACAGAGTCTCACTCTGTAACCCAGGCTGGAGTGCAGTGCAGTGGCATGATCTTGGCTCACTGGAACCTCTGCCTCCTGGGTTCAAGCAATTCTCCTGCCTCAGCCACCACACCCAGCTAATTTTTTTTTTTTTTTGTATTTTTAGTAGAGACAGGGTTTCACCATGTTAGCCAGGATGGTCATGATCTCCTGACCACATGATCCTCCCACCTCAGCCTCCCAAAGTGCTGGTATTACAGGCGTAAGCCACTATGCCTGGCCAACAATTTAAAATTTAAATAAGCATTACAGTACAAAAAAGAAAAATGCAGAACTATGTATGCAGTTGTTTTTTAATAGACCTAATCATTTGAATTTGATCCACTGGTCACAGTTTAATATAATAATATTTCATGTAAATTCATTGTTCATAGCCAATTTGTAAATTTTAATAAAACCAAAATGTCTGCAATAGGTGCAATTTAGGAATTCATTAAACAGTGTCACTTATGTAGCTTTTTATTTTCCCGTTTTTTATAGTTTTAAAGCAATTAACAATTTTAAAAGAATAAATTTTAATTTTAAATATATCTTCAAATTCAGTAAAACATTTCATGCAGAACTAAATTTGCCCTTACCGACAGAAATCTTACACTTGCTATTGGCACTTGGTTTTATTGTTTTAAAATGTAAGCATAAATAAAAACTCCAAGTAATCACACAGATTGTTAGAATTAAAGAAACTCAAGTTCTCTTCCGTCATCTTGATGTTCATAATGCTCTCACTGCTTATTTCTAATCTATGATTTATTAACCCTTTCCCAGGGGCCAGCACACAAACTCTACCCAAGGCAAGCCAGAAGGCTCAGTGTCATTTCTCCTGAAAAGAACACAGTGCAGAGTCTTCATGCGTCAGCCTGACAGTATAACCAGGAATTCTTTAACTTCCACGTAGAATTTCCTGTTAATAAGAATAAGAACAATATGCCAATTTAGCTGTGTTTTGACCTTGGGTTAGACAGTTTTACTTAGATATGACAATAAAAGCATATATGACCAAAGATGAGATACACTCCATTTCACCAAAACTTGGAAATATTTTGTGCTTAAATTGATAACACCAAGAAAGTGAAAAGACAATAAATCAGATGGGAGAAGATACCTGCAAATCATATATACGACAAGGAGCTAATTTCCAGAGTATAACAGGAACACTTACAACTCAACCCTAAAAGGACCAATAACCCAATTTAAAAATGGACGAATGATTTTAAAAGATATTTCTCCCAAAAAGATATGCAAATGTCTAACAGGCCTATGATGAAAAGACACTCAACATTATCATTCAGGGAACTACCAATCAGACACCACCTCACACACAGCTGGATGGCAAAAACAAAGGAGGTAGCAAATAACTTTGGGTGAGGATGGAGAGAAACTGGAACCACCATACATTGCTGATAGGAATGCGCCCACTCTGGATAACAAACTGATCATTTGTAACACCCCATGCCTCCACACCACAAAAATATTTCACAGTTAATCATGGCAGGAAACAAGGATAACAGCCAGAATAGGCTAGAACGGACCTGGTGGTACAAGAGGTTGGCCAATAAGACTTTGAAGAAATTATAATGGTAAAAGTTATTAGAAACAGGAAAAGTGCAGCTTGGATGGAGTTCAGGGCAAATAAATTGTAGACAAATTGCACAATCACATAGATTGTTAGAATTAAAGAAACTCAAGTTCTCTTCCTTCATCTTGGCAATCATAATGCTCTCACTGCTTATTTCTAATAAGGCCTGTTGGACATTTGCATATCTTTTTGGGAGAAATATCTTTTAAAATGATTTGTCCATTTTTAAATTGGGTTATTTGTCCTTTTATGTTTGAGTTTTAAGTGTTCCTGACATACTCTGGAAATTCGCTCCTTGTCATATGTATGATAAACTAATAGGTTAGACGTATATATTCTACTCCTAGGCATATGCAGAGAATATATAGGCATATAGAGAGAAATGAAAACTTTAGCTATTATTTAAATTCAACAGCAACTCTAACAATTGTTTAGAACTTAGATCACAAAAGATTTTTTCAGAGAGTATTTTGTCACTGATATGATTTAAAATTGCTGATCCATGGTGATAATAAAAAGCAGACTGGGCAGGTGTCTTGGCTCATGGCTGTAATCCCAGCACTTTGGAAGGCCAAGGCAGGTGAATCACCTGAGGTCGGGAGTTCAAGACCAGCCTGGCCAAGATGGCAAAACCCCATTTCTACTAAAAATACAAAAATTAACATGGCGTGGCGGCATGCAACTGTAATCCCTGCTACCTGGGGGAGCTGAGAAAGGAGAATCACTCGAACCCAGGAGGCAGAGGTTGAAGCGAGCTAAGATCACACCATTGCACTCCAGCTTGGGCAACAAGAGCAGAACTCCATCTCAAAAAAAAAAAAAAAAAAAAAAAGCAGATCAACCTATGGTCCATTTTATAATTGTTTTTGAATTCTCTACAGACAATACACCCCTTCTTGCACGCACCTGGGGGGACCATTCTATATTGTAAGTGTCTTCCTTACATGCTGTCACTGAGTGGCTGGCTCTGGTTTAAGGGTATAGGGGCCAGCCTAGCATATGTCAGGAGTTTGTTGTCAAGACAGACCTTTCCCTGCCATGCAGTCTCCCTTATCTTTGTTCATGTTCTGAGATATGGAAGAGCTTTATTTCTCTGCCACCTATTTCCAAGCCTAGGTTTCAGCCATTTTTTTTCTATCAATAAATATATTTTATAAAGTGTTTTGATCCTTACACTTGTGAATAGCACAGAGATGAAGAAGCTAAGCAGGACTTGCAACTCTAGCACTTAAACTATGACTTTTATTTAATTCCATGCATACACACATGTAGAATCTAGTCTCAATGCCCCATAACCCCGCTTACGTTCAAAAACCTAATTCGTTGAATAAGGTCAACTCAACCATGTTCACCAAGTATGGACTCGGTGAGGCATGGCAAAACAACACGTTCTGAATGATTAAAGCACCTTCATGTCTATGAAAAATCCTAGAAACAAAGAGGTTAAAAGACTTTCCTGTGGTCACACAGGACTCAGTTGTAGACCCAGTTCCCTTGTCCTCTGCTTAAATAGCTTTTTGCTTAAAAGCTTACACATAACACTTAGTATTTGGAGTGGGAAAATACCACTGAAGTACATGAAACTACTCAGACTTAACAGTGCATAATCAAATACTATGAGACCCCTGGACACGTAGAGAGATGAAAGCTGGATGGAGATGTCAAGAAATTAAAAATTAAGGAAAAGGAGGAGGAATCGATTCCTTCAGTGGGACCATCAGTGAGGACAGAGAGGCCCTCGCAACTGAGTGAACTACAGCAGGCAGGTCACTTTGCCTCTCTGGGACCACTTTATTCTTTCCTAAATGAGGGAGGGGCAAAGCTATAATGGCAGGAGGGAATTCTATCCACCAGAATCCTCCAAAAGAAAGCTGTGTATACTAGAAAGAAATGCCTTGATAATCAAGAGTGTACTTAAGCACCAAAGTTGTATTAGTCTCTAGAGAGTTCTCTACAGGGACAGGACTAATGGGCTAGATATTTATATGAAAGGGAGTTTATTAAGGAGTACTGCCTCACATGGTCACAAGGTGAAGCCCCAGCATAGGCCATCTGCAAGCAGAAGAGCCAAGAAGCCGGTCCCAAAACCTCAAAAGTAGGAAAGGCCATGGTCACAGAGCCTGTTTCTCCGTGTGTCTGCAAATCTTTGCCTCCTTATGAGGGCCCCAGTCATCAGATTTAAAACCCACTCTAATCCAGTATGACCTCATCTCTACTTGATTATATCTACAAAGACATATCTTTTTGGTTGTTGGCAGGGGCAGGGGTTGCATTTTTTAAAATTTTATAATTTCAACTTTTAGTCACATTTCAGTCTGTGACTGAAGGCCTGAGAGGCCCTGGCATACCACTGGTATAAGTCCAAGTGCCCAAAAGCTGAAGAACTTGGAGTCTGATGTTCAAGGGCAGGAAGCATCCAGCATGGGAGAAAGATGACGGCCAGAAGACTCAGTCAGTCTAGTCCTTCCCTGTTCCTCTGCCTGCTTTTATCCTAGTCT
Source organism: Sapajus apella (assembly GCF_009761245.1). NCBI lineage: Eukaryota > Metazoa > Chordata > Mammalia > Primates > Cebidae > Sapajus > Sapajus apella. Next base: position 16,175,129 of record NW_022436975.1, read on the forward strand.
CACTGGCAGCTGATTAGATGGTGCCCACCCAGATAGAGGGTGGGCCTGCCTCTCCCAGTCCCCTGACTCAAATGTTAATCTGCTTTGGCAGCACCCTTACAGACTTACCCAGAAACAATACTTTGCATCCTTCAATCCTATCAAGTTGACACTCAATATTAACCATCACCAAAGGTGCTCCATTACTGCATAAGAGAAGAATTTGGCCAGGCGTGCTCACTCATGCCTGTAATCCCAGCACTTTGGGAGGTCAAGGCAGGTAGACTACCTGAGGTCAGGAGTTCGAGACAAGCCTGACCAACATGGAGGAACCCCATCTCTACTAGAAATACAAAATTAGCTGGGTGTGGTGACACATGCCTATAATCTCAGATACTCAGGGGGCTGAGGCAGGAGAATCGCTTGAATCTGGGAGGCGGAGGTTGAGGTGAGCCAAGATCATGCCATTGCGCTCCAGCATGGCCAACAAGAGCAAAACTCCATCTCAAAAAAAAAAAAAAGAAAAAAGGAAAGAAAGATCTTCTATGGAGAAATTGAGTTAAATCTGGGGGCCAGTTTGCAAACTCTGCTTGTTTTGTTTTCTTAAACTTTGACATACATCCTGTAAAGAAGCTGTTACACGTTGTTCTGCAGATGAGACAAAGCTCTTCAAGAGGGTGAATCAATTCCCAAAGATCACACGGGTGGGAAGCCATAGGGTTGGGGGCCACCCGACTCCAAAGGCTTGCTTCTTTTGGATGGGCCAGAGGTCTGTTCAGACACAGCCAGAACTGGCACAGTGACAGAACATCTCCAGGGACAGTAAACTGTCAGTCACAGTAGCTATGAGGGATCGTTACAGATGCAAAACTCCCCACCTTCCTCTGCCAGAATTCAACAATGGACATCTCTGTGCCCCTTTATAACATTAAGTCATCACAGAATCATTTCTCCCAATTATCATGATTGGATATT
>NW_022436975.1:16176182-16345446 GCF_009761245.1 Sapajus apella
AAGAAAGAAAGAAAGAAGGAAGGAAGGAAGGAAGGAAGGAAGGAAGGAAGGAAGGAAGGAAGGAAGGAAGGAAGGAAGGAAAGAAGGAAGGAAGGAAGGAAGGAAAGAAAGAAAAGAATTTACTTCTTTTCTGAGAGAAAGTGGGTAGGAGAGTAAGAGGAGGGAAGAAGCAGAAAGAGAGAGCCAAAGGAAATGATAGAAGTGGTGTGGGATACCATGTGACCCCCTTCAGATACCCTCCCCAATGCTCATGAAAGCAGTGGACTCAGTGTGGTGGGATTGCTTATGGAAACTGTCAAGGGATAAAGTCCTGCATCCCAGGTGGTCCTCATGGGTAGAATCAGATATGGCACCGAGGATGCAGGAGCCTACTGACTTCTGTGTTACACCATTTTAGGGCCCTGGATTAGTCTCTTGTGGCTGCCATAACAAACTCTGTGGCCTACAGCAATAGAAATTCATTATTAAAGTCCTGGGGGCCAGAAGTCCAAAATCGAAGTGTCAACAGGGCCATTCTCCATCTGAAGTTTCTAGGGAAGAAGCTCTCCTTGTCTCCTCTGTCTTCTGGAGGTGGCCAGCAATCCGGGGTGTTCTTCACCTTGTAGCTGCACTGCTCCAGTCTCTGCCTCCATGGTCACATGGCCTGCTTCCCTGTGTGTCTCCAGATCTTTACTTCCTTATGAGGGCCCCAGCCATCGGATTTAAGACCCTCTTTAATCCAGTATGACTTCATTTTTACTTGATTATATCTGAAAAGACGTATCTTTTTGGTTGTTGGCAGGGGCAGGGGTTGTACTTTTTTAAATTTTATAATTTAAAATTTATTTTAGATCTGGGGGTACATGTGCAGGTTTGTTACACAGTTATATTATGCAACACTGCAATTTGGGGTATTAATATTCTCGTCACCCAGGTAGTGAGCATAGCGCCCAATTGATGGTCTTTCAGCCCTTGTCTTCCTCCCTCTCTCCCCCTTCTAGTAGTCCCCATTGTCTGTTGGTCACATCTTAAAGTATATCTTTTTGAAGGACACAATTCTACTCACAGGAGACCCTGGCTTGTCCTTGAATACTTTGTATGTGATTTACTATGAGAAGCTCAAAGTAGCTATATAATAATTGGGTCATTAATTGATGCGATCAATGAAGGGCAATCCACTTTAACCTATTTCCTTCTGCAAGACTTTGGCTCCTCTTTGCTTCCTAGAGGAATGGTTTTATCAGGGTGTAAGGACAGGGTTAAGGGATTCTTTCAACTTCCCCGTTTTTAGAGCCTTTCAGAGAGGCATTGGGTTCAGGCTGTGGTTTTCAGGAAAGACTCATCCTGTTAATAAGTACACAATGAATAGGTCAATAGAGCCTGCCTGGCCTCAAAACTTCCCAGATATTTCTCTGGGCATGAAGTGTACACAAAGACCTTCTTCTTCCAGTTGACTATCACTACTTGCCCATTCTCTCTCCATGCCAGCATGGTTTGGGTATGTGGACCTCAAGTACAGTTGATACTTTCTTCTTATACTAAAAAATCAGTCACCCCAGTATTAGACAATCCTAGTGTTCACCAAAGTTGGTTGTACTTTTACTTTTCAATTGTAATTGTTATGAATCCTAATCAAATGTTTTCATAAAACTCCAAATTTAATATATTGTCTGATGGCTTTAGGTCATATGCCTTTCTCCTTGATCTTAAAAACGCATCCAATTTCCCTCTTCTGGCACTGGGAGAGTCTGGTGAATTTTAAGTGGTCTTAGCCAAAGTGTCTCTTTTCCCACAGCCCCTTCCGCCCCGTCACTAATACTTTTTGCAGCTCCACTGCTCTTGCCATTTCTACTTAAGCCATCCCAGAGCATTCTCAACACTTGCCTTATTGGGTATTTGTATTGTACGCCTCTAATTTGCTGCTTCAGCCTATGCTATTGCCCCCTCCCCCCGACAACACACACACACACACACACACACACACACGTATGGTTTGGCTCTGTGTTTCTGCCTGAATCTTATCACGAATTATAATCGAGGGAGGGACCTGGTGAGAGGTGATTGGATCATGGGGGCGGTTTCCCCCATGCTGTTCTGGTGATACTGAGCCCTCATGAGATCTGATGGTTTAAAAGTATGTGTCAGTTCCCCCCACCCCTTCTCCCATCGCCATGATAAGACGTGCTTGCTTCCCCTTCACCTTTCACCATAATTGCATGTTTCTTAAGGCCTCCCAGTCATGCTTGCTGTGAAGTCTGTGGAACTGTGAGTCAATTAAACCTCTTTTCTTAGAAATTACCCAGTCTCAGATAGCTCTTTGCAGCAGTATGAAAATGGACTAATACATGCATGTGCATACACACACACACACACACACACACACACACAGAGCATTATCTCAACTGGACTGTCAAACCCTAGAGGGCAGGAACCATGCCTTGTTTCTCCCTGTATGTCTCATAACATCTTGCACAGTGTCTTACATGTGGTGCTCAAAAAAATACAAGTACTATTAAGGTGAACTAGAGAGACTTATCTTCCACCTTTTCAAGGCCTGGGATCCCATGAATCACAAAATACTAAAGGCAATGAAGCTCACTAAAAGACATGCATATTATCTCTTGCTTATTCTGATATACAACTATATCATGCTATTCATCTCTGAAGAAGAGAGTGTGTTAATTGGGATTATGTAATTCTTTCAGGAATGGGCCAAAATTGTGCTAAAGATCTGGTGGTAAGAGAGACACAATACTGCAAGTCTCTGCAAGGAAGAAACCAGGTCTAACAGAGGAACCATCTTAATACGGAGCAACACCCCATTGGGGTGTGAATGATCTGAAGGGAGACCCAAAGCTGTTGCTGTTGAAAAAAAAGTTGGAAAAAATCTTACCCACGCTGCCTTCCTCTTTTATATTTGAAAGAGGATTGGTATACTCACACTGACCCTTGTAGGCCCTCTAGTTGGCTTCTTCTTACCTTGTAACAGGTCAGTCTGAAAAAGCAAGCTTTTGAATCAAGGAGAAGTGAATAAGTTCTCCAGAAAAGCCCCTTTAAATGCCATGTCATTTGACCAAAAGTTAGGAATAACAGAAACCTTGGCAATGAGATCATCTGCTTTCAAATTTGTGATTTTGTTTCCATTTTTCACAATGCAAATTCCCCTCCGATTTTTCAGGGTTAATTAAACAATTTGGAAGAGAATATGCCCACCTTTTCAGAGATGTCCAATGTTTTCCTCAAATATCTCCATTCCTTATTTTTCCCTGATTTGCACATCATTTTCTCCTAAACAGACAGCATCTTGCATGCCAGCTGGATATAGACGAAAGCAGGTTTGTTTCCAGAGTAAGTTCATGTCCAGAGGACGGATAAAAAGACCAAGGAAAATTGACCAAAAGAAGGTGTTCTAGAGACATTCAGAGTAAAACAATCCATATCTAAATTGTAATTGTCACATAGTAGGAGGTAGAAAAAATTTTAAAGCAAAGTATCAAGTTCAAATGTCCTATGTCTAGAGAATTTTCTTTTCCAGTCTAGTATTCCCACACATCCATACTTCCATTAGGAGATGGAGGTGTGAGAATACTAGACTATCCCCAACCAAAATGAAACAAAGAAAGGAAGGAAAGGGAAAAGAAGAGGAGGGAAGGAAAGGGGAGGGAGGGGAGGGCAGGAGAGGAGAGGGGAAGGAGGGATGGAGAAGGAGAAGAGAGGGGAGTGACAGAGTGAGGGACGGAGGGAGGGAAAGAAATGAGTTAATTGGCAATAATTTAGTAAGACCAAGTAGTTCTAGTTAGATCCCCCAATCTTTCACAGCATGTTGTAAACATCACTAACTGCCTTATGATTAATAATGTAGGAATTTGCCCTCAATGAACAACACAAAATACTCCAAACATTGTCAATGAGTCACTTTTATGTTATCTGCTACCCAGTTCCTATTAAAAATCCTGCTGTTAAAAGTTATGTAAGCAAGCAAACAGAAAGATCATCTGAAGCTTCAGCAGCAGATGTCATCCTGGTCTACCCTTCAGCCCCTGTGCACTCTGTTACTGAAGTTCCCCTTGGACGTGCTCTCCTGAGCTGCAGTTTCACAATAAGGCAAACCCAGCATCACTGCATCTGTTATTAAAATCGACGTGAGGTGAAGAACATTGTCCATTGTGATATGCAAGCTCCCTGCCTAGTCCTGTGTAAGCAATTTGTTTCAGAATTCAAGGCAAAGGAAAGGTTTGCTGCATCTGGGGCAGTGGATCAGCCACTGTAATGAGGCATCTGACTCCATTGTTTTCTTTGATAAACTGACAGCTTTTAAGCCACCCCTCACTCTTCCCTTTGTGCATCTAAATAAGCTGATTAAAAAGGACCGTCCTTCAATGCCTGCAGGACATTGAAACCACACAAGCCCCTACCAGGCTCAGGAAGCTTCACTTGCCCCCACCCCTGAACACCATGAAACTCCAGGCCAGTCTCCTTTCCTGGGTCTCTCTCAAGCCACTTCAGGCCTGCTTGAGAGCCTTGCCCTGCTCTCTCTCAAGCCCTTCATTGTGCAAGGAATAAATATTTTCACTCCCTCTTTTTTGATGTGTGTATGTGTGGCATCATCTCTCTTGACATCCTAACAAAATTGGGGTAGTCCCAGAAAGGAGGTCCCTCCTTCCCTCCTGCTTTGGTAGAGTGACCATAACAGCTACCTTCATTCTGAAGTCAGATAAAGTCCATCTTCCTGTTGATCTTGACCAATTTAAGCACCAAGTAATTATGCAGGGCTATGCATTTTGTATACTTGTGGGAACCTCCAAGTCAAGTAGGTGGGCCCTCAAGGTTACAGAAATTATCTCCCAGAGGCAGTCGTGGCCCCCTCTCTGCACACTCCTAGCACCCTGTATCCTCTGGTCACAGGGGTGGTGACCAGTCTGATGCTCCAGGAGATTGTTATCTCCATGAGGGGATTTGGCTGTCTTGTTCACCATAGCATCCAAGCTCCCGGCACAGTGTGGAAACTAAGCAAATGCTTGATCCATGAAGGACTGAAAGCATGAAATTTAGGTAGAGAGGTGATTCACATAAAACCAGCGCAAAGATTAATAAATGTCACAGGGAAAAAAAAAAGATTTCTGCTCTAGCTTAGAAAGTGAGAAACATCAAAAAGAAATCCTAACCAAGGGCATTCTAATATAGGGAAGCTGCTGATGAGGTGTCTGATTGCCCAGACCCTATACTACTGCAGCCACCTACACTGAAATACTGGAGCAAATCACAATTTACTTCCCAAAAGTTAAACTTCATTAAATATTAGTTTAATTTAATGTTTTCCAGATTAATTTAAGATTAATTTATATCCAGGCATTTGCACAGCCCAAGCAGTATCTCTCCTTTCTGTCATTTCTATCATCCCACAGACAGCAGAAAAAGGGAAAATGTATGGTTAAAGAGGCACTATGATAGAGTAAGTAGGGGGAGATTTAATTAAACTATTACATATCTTTTCCTTGGATGTGAAAAAAAAAACCCATAAATTTGCCAGTGGGCAGAGTTGTATGCATATCGGGAAGGTTGATAAAAACTTTGCAGATATAAAAATTGATGCTTATAAAATGACTTGAAATAAAAATCTGATATTGTACTTAACCCTACATTTTCTTCCTAAATATGATGTGTATTTGTAGTAAAGGAACCTTTTATCCCTTAATTTGTTTTTAAAGTCAATAAAAATGATGGTTTATTAACATTCAATACAACTCTTTTTGTGCATGGCTGTTCTTTTTCAGAATTATAGGACTTTCGAGCTCAAAAGAACCCTGGAGAGTGTCTAGTCCCATGGAATTCACACCCTTTTAACACAGTGCCCTTCGCTCAAATGAGATCTTATATGGAAATCAGTGCTTCAAACAGGTCAAAGCACAACTGCTTTGGTGGGATTGGGACTGGAAAATCTGAGCTCTCCCTTAAGACCCCCTCATTTTCAGGAGCTGCCTCCCCAAGTGCTTCACCATCAGTCTCAGAGCTCTGCAAACAGTTTGAAATTCACCAATTTAATCCAATCTCTCTATTTTACAGATAAAAGAATTGAGGCAGCTGAGCCAAAAGGCTAGTAAGTTGCACTGTTAAACTATTAATAACAAACTGAATGAGTTAGACTTCCATTTCTTCCCTCCTGACTCACTGCTCTTCCACCTACCATGCACTTCCACAGGGGAAGTAAGCAAAGCACCCCCAGTTCCTAGTCCATAAGGACATGAGGCCAACATGACGTTTCAGGCCCGGGAGAGGCTCTAACCAGGGCACATGGCCACAAAACATGGCTGTGAGCAGAAGGGCTGAGACTCTATGTACGGAGACTGCATGCTGGTGATTCTTTTTGTATCATTAATATCTGCAAATGGTTAAACAAATAAACTCTTACCCAACTCTACAAAGAAAAGGAAAACTTCTCCATCTCACAAATTCTGCATCTCTGAGATAATCCTTTTATCTTCACTGAACACATGTAAAATCCTATTTCTAAATTTGTCAATATTAGATTGAAAGATGAGGAATTTAAATTTTGAACTACATTCCACTCCCCCCTTATAAGATTAGTTTTACATTGTCAAAGATTTTGACATTAATTTCTGTAACTGTACTTACATCTTCTGTGCTCTGTTGATTCTCATGCATTTTCAGGGAACATGTTTTTGTTTGGCTGGTTGTCTGGTTGTTTGGTTGGGTGGTTGGATGGTTGGATGGTTGGGTGGTTGGATGGTTGGATGGTTGGATGGTTGGTTGGATGGCTGGTTGGATGGTTGGATGGTTGGATGGTTGGTTGGATGGTTGGATGGTTGGATAGTTGGATGGTTGGTTGGATGGTTGGATGTTTGGATGGTTGGTTGGATGGATGGATGGTTGGATGGTTGTTTGGTTGTTTGGTTGGATGGTAGGATGGTAGGATGGTTGGATGGTTGGATGGCTGGATGGTTGTTTGGTTGGATGGTTGGATAGTTGGATGGTAGGTTGGTTGGATAGTTGGATGGTTGGATGGTTGGATGGTTGCATGGTTGGATGGTTGGTTGGTTGGTTGGATGGTAGGTTGGATGGATGGTTGGATGGTTGGATGGTTATTTGGTTGTTTGGTTGGATGGTTGGATGGTTGTTTGGTTGGATGGCTGGATGGTTGGATGGTTGGTTAGTTTGTTGGTTGGTTGGTTCGTTGGTTTTGGTTTTTTTCTCCCTCCTTTCTTGAAGCAGTCAGGATGTTTTCTATCACTTTAGTGTTCTCGATTTTCACAAGTTATAAATATTTAGTGATTGGACTTTTATTTATGTATTTATTTATTTTCATTTATCCTGCTCAGAACTCATTGTCATTTTTTATCTGCATACTTATGTTTTTCTTTGGTTTAGTGAAACCAAAGCTACACAGTAATTAGCGATGCATTCAGGAATTCGGGACTCCAATCTAGATCTTTTTATATCCAGATTATGGCTTGTCTGTACTTTAGGTTGCTTCTTATTCTTTTTTTTTTTTTCAGTGAATCAACAGAGCAAAATATTTCCTCTCCACCCTCACCAGTAAGTTACTGTTGTTTTATTCACACCTTTTGCCACATAGCTGCCTCTCTACATAACATTCAAACACGTATAGTTCAATTGGTTTTGGAATTCTGAGCTATCAGTTTTACTTTTTGCAATCAGAGGCACTAACATTATCCACTGGCTACAATTCAAGTGAATTCTACGAATATTATTAATCTAAGAAACAGAAAGCATTGTACTAAATACAACAGGAAATATTAGAATGAGTAGAGGCAATCAAGAGAACTGAGGGAGAGATGAAGATTAGCTAATTGCAGCCAGTTATTTGACTCATTTAGAGGACCAGGGGAGGAGGAGAAGTATGTCAGATAACCAGTGTCCACGAGCATCTGGGCCTGCTTCCACTTCAGGCACTTCTCAGCCCCATTGCAGTTAGGTAGACGCAGGTGAGTAGTTCCACCAATGGACTATGAATACAAATAGCACATGTCACTGGGCATGGTGGTTCATGCCTGTCATCCTAGAACTTTGGGAGGCTGAGGCAGGTGTATGACGAGGTCAGGAGTTTGAGAGCAGCCTGGTCAAGATAGTGAAACCCTGTCTCTACTAAAAATATAAAAATTAGCCGGGTGTGGTGGTGGGTACCTGTAATCCCAGCTACCTGGGAAGCTAAGAGAGGAGAATCACTTGAACCCAGGAGGCAGACATTGCAGTGAGCTGAGATTGCACCACTGCACTCTAGTCTGGGTGACAGATCAAGCCTCCATCTCAAAAAAAAAAAATGGCACATGTTACTTTCAGGCTGAGGAGAAAAACAGCACAAATGAGTCTCCAGATATTTTTTCTGCTGTGGTAACTGAAGTGACCATGTATTTCAATCATTCAGCTACAAGGTGAGGGAGACTCTCTGGCCTTGGGACCCCAATGGCTGTGTGGCACAGAGCCTCATGTCAACCCACATGGCACAGGTAGTGCGAGCTGAAAATAAATATCTGTTCTGTTGAGCGATTGACATTTTTGTTACCAGGACATAATCTAGTCTATTCCAACCAACAAGAGGAGCCACTTAAAGAAACAGGAGGAATCATAGAGAAATGACAAGATAGGGAGGAAAAGTGCATCATGATTCCCGATAACCATTTCAACAACAACTTGTGCTAAAATACAGCTTCATTCTACTTCAACTATTTCCTTGAATCCAGAAAGCATGTACAAAAGCACTACATCACAAAAGTATAAACCTGAAATGTGAAAACTAAAGCATATTACAATTAGACCAAAACATTTACATGATGTAAAACATTAAAGAAATAAACCATTAGAATAGTCCTATTGAATTGAGCAAATGGAATCCAATAGAATAGCTGTTATTGTCTTCCTTCATAAAGAGAAACCTTGATGACTCATTTAGAGTTTCATAAATTGTAGCTTTTTCCCTGCTTGTTATAAATAGTCTTTCCATCCAGTCTGTTGTTTAGTATATATTGCTAGACTTCATATACATATTGTTAACAGCATAAGATCCTACTTGCCCATTCTGTCTCCTAGATCTGGAAACTCCCCTGTCCCCCAAAGTATCATACATCTCATCCAAGCAAATCCATTAAAATCTGACTGAAAAACACAGGCATATTAGTGGCAACCAATCTAATTCCTCCTATTTATTTCTTCATAGGCCTCAGTCCAGGATAGTATGCTTTTTAAGAATACATATATTTATCATGCATTATAGAAGAACCATAAGAAGGTTATTTTTAAGAAATAAAATGTTACCAAGACAATTGAAAGCTTTTGTGTATTCCTCTGCAATTGCATCATTTTTTCTTCCTTTGCCTGACATAATTGCATTTTTATATTGATGCTGTCTACCTAACCTCATTGTTTCAGTAACAAGTCAGAAGAAACACCTCTGGCCTTGTTCTCCAGCACCCTGAAGGGTTCACTGGACTGTTTCCTCCCTTGGTTTGACCTTCCCAAGGAGTCTTAAGTATGAGAGCTTTTTTTTGAGTGCCAGACCTCTGATACCTCTATGAACCAAGCAAGCACCTTGTCAAGAAGGGGAGGATTTGTACACACTCCTTCTCTTTACAATATAGGTAATATGAGAAAGATTAAAGATTAGTAACATATCACCTATATTTCCTATATTGGAAATGGTGACAGCTAACAATACTTCTGAGGATTTTAGTTAGTCTGAAATTAGGCAGAAGGAAGAGAGAAAAGAAAAACATTTGTGGCAGGCCTACTATATCCTTTTCAATAAAAGCACTAATAATGCTCAATTTTCAAGGGATATAGTATTCAGTGTAGAGCTTGAGGATGGACTCCATGAAGATTTAAACGTTTTGGGAATTCAGAGCTGAGAAATCCAAGGCACTGCCATAAAACCATAAGCAACCTTTGCTATTTACTAGTTTCTATAAAAATGGCTTTTCGCCAATGAATGGAGAAGCTAAAGACCAGAATAATACACAGAAAGTAAGATGTTAAAGATCCCAGGTGGAAGCTTCTGTATACCAGATCTTTAAATGTTTGAGTTCTTCCGTCTAACCATGTACAGTCAAGGCAGAAACAGGATTCTTTGAGAAAACATTGACAAGATGAAGGCAAACAGAGCCATGCCTCCCTCAGTCTCCCATGTTTTCTTGAAAATTTGTGGATAGTAGTAATCTAGTTAGAATCCATAACATCAACTGTATTTCTTATATTTTTATAATTGATACAAACACACTGAAGGAACACTGACATCACCTAGTGATTTGAACTTACATATATTACACAGTAATTCTACACATAGATTACATACCCTGTTATGTATTCTAAGTATATATGCATAACTTTTCCACAACTAAGAGATATATATATGTAAGAATATTCGGCCGGGCGCGGGGGCTCACACCTGTAATCCCAGGACTTTGGGAGGCCGAGGCAGGTGGATCACGAGGGCAAGAGATCGAGACCATCCTGGTCAACATGGTGAAACCCCGTCTCTACTAAAAATACAAAAAAAAATTAGCTGGGCATGGTAGCGCGTGCCTGTAATCCCAGCTACTCAGGAGGCTGAGGCAGGAGAATTGCCTGAACCCAGGAGGCGGAGGTTGCGGTGAGCCGAGATCGCTCCATTGCACTCCAGCCTGGGTAACAAGAGTAAAACTCCGTCTCAAAAAAAAAAGAATATTCATAGCAGCATTGTTTGTGAGAGCAAAGACTTAAAACTACCAAAGTCCATAAATAGAAAACTGGATAAATTTTGGAATATTCATGCTGGATTATAATACACATAAAAACGAATAAACCATTGTTATACATTTCAACATGGATGAATCTCATAAACTTAAAAAAAGATATATAAAAAAATAGTACTCAGAGTGTAATTTCATTTATTTGAAGGTCAAACTCAGGCTAAACCAAGCAATATATTGTTTAAGGTTAATATACAATCACATAGGGGAAAAGAGTAAAGAAAAGCAGAAGAATAATTTGCACAAAATTTATTATAGTGACTCCTTAAGGAATGAGGAAAAAGAAGGATGGAATTTCTGGAGAGGCATACAGAAAGCCTCAAAGGAACTGGCAATTTTCTGTTTCTTAATCTGGGTAGTGGGCATATGGGTTATTAGTCTTTTACCATACATATGTTACATATTCCTTTATAAGTAAAATGAATTTCACATGAAATTGTTAAATTTAATGTGCATAAGAATTCTTTTTTAAAATGTGTATTCATAAGTCCAGCTCTCAGGGATTCTGTTTCAGTAGGTCTCAAGGGCAAGGGTACACATCAGGTTCAGCTTTTTAAAATGAACATCCAGGTGAATCTGCGAGTGTCTCACGCAGATACATGGAACATCCTGTAAGACATACAGAATGATTCTTCCTGAGTTATAAAGTTTTATATCAGAGGTTTACAGATTTTCTTTTTCAAATAAAATCTGACATAAAACCCCATTATATAAAAAGGATCAAACAGAGGAGTTTTGGTTAAAGACGGGGAGGAGTTCCCACTTGCTTATTGGGACTTCCTCTGTCTCTGCAATAGCAGGCTTTGAAGCAACTCTAGAAGTCACACTTTATGACCAATGGCAGAGAAACCTCCAGTATCAATACCATGCAATGTATTTCAAAATAAAAAGAAATATCTTTGTAGTATTGAGTATAAGGCAAAAGCAAGCTGGGAAATAAACCTTGGATACATTTTAACTAGAGTTTATAAATGTGTGTGCTAGTGTGACTTAATTATGCACACAAAATTTGCATATATGAAAATACAATGTCTAGCACATAGTAGGTATGTGATATAGCTTAAGTGATTCGGTACCTGATTCATTCAGAAATCTCCATAAAATTTGGATAAAACAGGATTTAAGGCCAGACACTTGCTACTCTGTAAATCTAAGTTTTGGGTGCAATTCACAACATAGTAATAGCCACAGCCACAATTTCTTCTACTGGAATGTTTCCAGGCAACAAAAGTAATAGATTTGTTAAGTTACCCATGGCAAACCACAGAACCCTGAACACCTGCTGAAAGAAGAAATTTTCTAGTTGCAAATGTAGTTTGAACATGTTGTCTAGAGCAGATCTACTCTGCATGAAGCATGTAGCCAAAGTGAGAAAGGAATGGAATGGAATATTCAAATAGGAAAAAATAGGTGGGTGGCTACATATTGGTGTAAATGGAACATTATGTAGAGAAATGTGTTCTTTCTTCTTGAATTTACATTTTATACACAAATCCTATAATTAATACTTGGCCATAGCAAAATTTCACAAAATGGCTTTGGGGACAATTTGCTAAATGATTGCCACATACCAGAGCCCCTCCCCACCAAATACTGGCCAAGACTTATGGTAGCTACACAGCAAAAAGAACACAAAAGTTGGTATTCTGGGTGAAAACTCCTCCCTAATATGCCCATTGGTTTCTGTTGATTCTCTTGGCCTTCATTCAAGAGAAGCTGGCATGGGCTGTTGCCTAGCAACAGCATGCAGTGCACTTTTCTACTGGCCCATAGAAACACTGACTCTCTGGACCTCATGCCATTCCGCCTCATGGTTTTGTAAAAGGATGACAGTCTCTTAAGAACTTTCCCTCCTTGCTCCAGCCCTTGAAGGAAGTAGCTATTTCAATATTCAACCCTTCATCACAAACATTGCACTTGACTTAACAAGGACCAGAGAAATAAGAAGGTACAGCACTGTCAACCCCTGACTTCTCTGACCACTGGCAGAAGAAACAATACAATCATACATCCTATGCAATATATTTTCATTGAATGAACTGTGGCTGTTTCACGCCATCTATATATTCAGCACATTTTAATGAATGCCTTCCAGTGTGCTGACATAATACTAAGTGTTCAGGATATGGTAACTTAACAAGACAGATACTGTTTCTATCCTCATGAAACTTACTCATCTGTTATTTAATCTCCCTAGACTAAACGTTCACCCATAAAAACACATTCTAAGCTCTAGTGTATTCCAACTGAAAACTAGGTGCTATATTTTTAAGTGTTTCCAAGCCTAATAGAAATAACTAAAGCAATCTAGTTGGTCAGGGCAATGGAATCCAAGTTATTAAAGTCCAGAAAATCTAAGCTAGGAAGTCAGATGACTGGCAATCCTATCTGTGTAAGATAGGACTTTTGAGACTCATCATCATGTCGCAGGATTAAGACTTTCAATCCAAAATGAAGGATGAATGTTTTCAAAGATGTCATCTCTAAAAGGCCAGAAACTAACTTACCCACAGGTAGAAGAGAGTTTAAGACCTGTGCCCATTTAAGGATGTAGGTTCAAGGATACCTAGAGAATGCAAGGGGAACTTCATTCAAACATCCTCTTACCCACCAGTAAGAAATATGTTCTCAAATCTTCGACAGAGGTAGGACGACGAGATCATGACAAAGCTTTGAAAACCCAAAAGAACTCTAGCTACTTAAATCTTCCCAAAGAGCCACATCACGTAGGAGAAAATTCCCGCAACTTGAGGGAGAACAAAACAAAGCAACTCACATGCATCTGGGATTATAAAATAATTACAATATTAAAGAACCACAATTATTGAATAGAAGCATGAGTTACTAAAACCCATTGTAAACGGACAGGGGTCACTGGGGCAAGAAGAAGAGAATTAGAGCCAAACACCTAGTGATTGTTCCAACTTAATATGATATGAGTTTCACTGGAAATTTATAGATCTTGAAAGTAGTATAGCCCCCAAGTTAGTCTAAATATAAACAGCCACTATTCAGATTTTTCACAAGGTAAACCTAAATCCGAAGAATCTACCTGGAAGGCATCTTTAGGGCCCTTTGACTGGATCTGACTAGAAATTGATGAGATGGATGAGATAACTTGTAAATGTTTCAGGGGAAAGATAGAGAGAAGACAAAATTTTACCAGAAGCTTGCATTAAGAGATTTCTTTGGAAACATTCTAGTCTGGTTTTTATCTTGTTTAATTCAAGTTGAGTGCTTTCTCCCTGATATGGGTTGACTATATCCCCACCCAAATCTCATCTTGAGGTGTAGTTCCCATAATCCCCAGGTGTTGTGGGAAGAACCCAGTGGGAGGGAATTGAATCATGGGGAGGAGGAGGTCTTTTCCATGTTGTTCTCATGATAGTGAATAAGTCCCATGAGATCTGATGGTTTCATACAGGGGCATTCCCCTGCACATGCCCTGTCTTGCCTGCCGCCATGTAAGACATGTCTTGCTTTCCCTTCACCTTCCACCGTGATTGTGAGGCCTCCCTAGCCATGTGGAATTGTGAGTCCATTAAATCTCTTTTGTTTATAAATTACTCAGTCTTGGATATGTTTGTATTAGCAGCATGAAAACAGATTAATACACTTCCCAAAATTGCTTAACTAAAAATTAAGAGACAATACAAAGTCCTGTGAAACTTTTTTCCCTTTCAGGAAAGAAACAGTAACAAAGGCAAAGCAATCTCATCTTTGTGCTTACATGATGAACAATTTCTGAAAAAGAGGGAAAGATACCTAAAGAAAGAGAACAATGCAAAGGAGAACACTCGCTTCATGGTCTGTATGTTTCCAGCTTTATTCTCTCTCATGGCTTTCTTTGCTTAAGCCACTTCAGGTTGAAGACAACACAAATATTTATTATCTTTTGTGGTGACCTACTACAAATAAACTCTGAAGACTATCACATGTCCCTATGCCAGATTGGTGAATCACTTCAAATAGAACTTGCTAAATTCATGGGGCCACCATTAGACTGAATACTCTGAATTTTTCTCTAAATCCTATGTTAAAATCACACTCTTAGACAAAATTCCACATTAACCTTATCATAGAAGTACATGGCCCAGGACACAGGGCAGATGTCAGTGTAGTCACAATCAGAGCCTCTGGCCAAGGCATCACAACCCCTCTCACAGTCTTCTCCCAGACAACCTTGCACTCATTACTTTTCCTTGGATTTCAAGCAACAGAAATCAATTTGGGCTAAAATATGCTAACAAAAAAGGAAATGGAATGTACTAGAAAGATATTAGGGTATCTCACAGAATTGAAGGAAGAGTTAAAAAACCAAGTCACAGGATTAATCCAGATTAGCCCCCAGGCCCTGGGTTGTAGAAATTTGGGATGCTTGCCTCTAAAGAGTTGCCAGAATGAGAAGATACTATCCGGTCTTCACTTCTGTCCTTGTAGCCAGCATGGGTCGGTTGCCCATTGTTTATGTCCCTGGCTACCACCACAAACATTTCAGAATCCTCATCCCTAACACACCCCACATCTCTTGTCATTTTCAAATTGCAAAACAAGTCATCAGAGATTTTCTTATTTTTAAGATCCCTGTGCAATTTTATCCCCTTCACCCACTGAACTGACAGAGCAGTCATCTGTATGCTGGAGTGCCTGAAACCACATAGCTTCTGGAGGTGAAGTAGCCAAATAGCTCTTATTGGCACATAGTAAAAAGACTCTTCCAGTGGTTGCGGGCTGTGGGGGGCAACTGAGTGGCCCTCCTAAGCAACATGAGCTCTGAGCACTCCGGCTGGGCTGTGCCTCACCATGTAGCAGAACTTGCAGGTGCTCTTTATTCACTATGGAATTATGTGGGTTCGCTAACACACCCATAATAACTATTGTATTGTTTGTTTGTTTGTTTGTTTGTTGTTTGTTTGTTTTTGAGACAGGGTCTCGCTGTCATCCCAGCTGGAGTGCAGTCGTATGATTATAGCTCACCGCAGAATTGAATTCCTGGGGTTAAGCGATCCTCTCACCTTAGCCTCCTGAATAGTTAGGACTACAGGTGCACACCACCACACCCAGATAAGAAATTTTTTTCTAGAGATAGGGTCTTGCTATGTTGCATCAGGCTGGTCTTGAACTCCCAGGCTCAAGAGATCTTCCCACTTTGGCCTACCAAAGTGCTGGGATTAGAGCTATGAGCCACTGGCACCCAGCCACTGTTGTATTTTTTGAGAAATATTTCCCCATTGATATGACCTTATTGGCCAGGTCTTTTTTTATTCTACAGCCCAGTCCCCCATAAGGCTGGGGTTGAGAAGACAGCTATGGCTCAGAGGACTTATCACCAGATAGAAGAACAGGTGAAAAAGGTACTCCACTTTTTCCAGCCTAGGAGGGTGTTGGTGAGAGGGAGAGACAGGAAGAGGAGCCTAGAGAAGGGGCAATTCAAAAGTGACCTGGCTCACCCCCAATGGCACCCTGGTTAGTAAAGGCAAAAAACAGAAGTAGAGAGTATTTCCTGCTCTTTTCCTGTTTAAGACTTTGAGAGGAGACTGCCCCATGGGGTGAGAACATTAGGAATAGCCTGCTTTCGTTCTCATGGCTGCCCTCAGCTGCTATGCCCTGTGGAGGCAGCCAGAAGTTAGCAGATGGTGCTGTCTGATAAGCTTTTGGAGATGAGTGCTAGGAAGATGAGAAGGCCAGGGACTGAAGGGGAGGGAAGGCAAACCTCAGGAGAAGAGCACAAGGGGCAGTGGGCCTGCGTCAGCAGCAGGGAGCCCAGGCCCTGACCAGCCAGGGGAACAGACTGCAAGTTCAGCTGCTGGTGCCAGTGGGCATCATTGCTGCAGAGGCGGGCACAGGGGTGCATGCCTGGGCACACATGCACACACATGCCCTTCTGATCGGATCATGCCTAACTTTACGGCCTGGTCCCCAGCCCACTGACCGCCAGAGGCTCATGGTACTCTATGCTCCAGCCACAACAGAACTCTTGGCCACTTGCAGTTTCCCAAGCGTGACAATCTGGAATGGACTCCCATGCACTGCCGTGGTGCCTTGAGAATCCTTTATTCTCTTGTCCTCATGATAAACTCAATTTAACAAGACCTATCCTACTATTGACTGAATATACGTGAGGAGACAAAAAGAAGACAGCCATCTGCAAGCCAGGAAGTGGGCCCCCAGCAGACAATGGATCTGTTGGTGCCTTGATCTTGGACTTCCCAGCATCCAGAACTGTGAGAAATAAATGTTTACTGGTTAAGCGACCCAGTCTATGGTAATTTGGCATAACAGCGCAAATGAGTCAAGATGTAACCCTAGCCTGTGCATCTGTGAAGACACCCGTTCCCCCAGACACCGAGGCATTGTTTTCTCACATCTCTGTATTTCCACTGTAGCTTGTATGTCTCTACAGTAGAACTCATCAGGTTTGGATTTTGGTCTTTACTCCCCACCAGACTGAAAACCTTGTATTAGTCATCTCTGCATTTCCAGCTCTGAGCACAGCACCTAGTAAAGAGTAGGCACTCATTAAGTGTTTATCAAGTGAATTTATAAAATTGGACATGATAAAATCAGTTTGTCTTCTGTTTTTTTAAAAAAAAAAAAAAGTCCAAGAGTGCTTTTGTCAAGACTCACTTTAGGCCAGGCACTGCACTATGCATGCAGTTTTATATGCACGATCTCATCCTCCCAACTCTGCAGAGCAAATGTTATCATTGTCAGTGTACAAATAAGTAATGCAAGGTTGAAGAAAGATAAGGAACTCACCCAAGATCAAATAACTAGAAAGTGAGGTGCCAAACTGAGAATCTATGTCTTCCAACTCTGACAGGACTCTTTTCACAATGCCAGAGTTTCTAAGGAACTTTCTACAATGTATTCTATTCTTTGTAGAGAGGTTCATATGCAGTAAAAAAAAAAAAAAATGACACTGTATAAACCATGGTTTATGCCTTATCGTTAACATCTCTTCCTTTGTTGTAATTTAATCGTTTCAATTCACATTAATCACATAAATCTTCTACCTGATAGGGTAAAGACAAGGCTGGAAGACATGGTGCTAATATCCCCACCTTATCACAGGCAGCTGATACAATATAACAGTTGTTGTGTCAACATGTGACTATGCTCAAAAGAGGAATAGATGTTGGAGCCAACAGGGAGGCAGCAGGTAGATGGAATGAGGATGGGAGTGTGACTTTAGCAAAACCCAGTGAATGTTTTAATGATGGATACATTTTTAAATGAGATGAGCTTCTCCCAGGCCCTACTGGCTGTTTCTTGGAACTATCATGGTGAGTTACAGGTTTGACAAAGCTTTTCCCCACAACTTTGAGGCATTAGGAGGTTGTCAGAAAATTCACGCTTGCAGTAGAGATCTGTTTTTGAAGTTGTACAGGATTCCCAATTAATGAGTTTTCACATTATTCTTTTATAGCTGGATGCATCTGGATGAGGCTCAAGCACAAAGGGACCCTGGCTTGCATATCATTAATTCTGACTTCCAGAGACATTTCTGGTCTCACAGTCACCTACTCCTTTTGTCTTTGTATTCTGGAGATCTGATAAATTCAATTAATAAGCTGATTAGCAAAATAGTTAATTCTTCTCAAGTAGCTTTCTTCATTACTGCAGATGCATCAAATTCTCTAAGCAGAGCCATAAAGCATTTGGGCTGTCTGTCTATAATAAGCTCTGCTGGGCAAATGCCCATGTGCCAAGCCGTGGGCAGACATGGAATTGTAGAATGGATCATAAGTTCTGAAAATAATTGTCTTGGTAGTAAAAATCCCTCAAAAGAGAAAGACGATTGGTTAATATAGAATACTCAAAGGATCAGCTTAGTATATGACACATAGTAGATGCTTTAAAAATATCTTCAAATAAATGTGCTGTTAATACACTCTCTACCATGACATCAATTGCAGTATTCTGTTCACTATCAAGTCCCTATGGGAGGTAGTAATGGATAATAGATTTTCCTTTGTTCAGAATAAATTTTAGAATTGCCTAAAAGTACCAAGCATAACATAACAAATATTCATATTCCAACTACTCACAATTAATCAATGTTAATAGTTTGTCACATTTAATATTTTTAATAAAAGAAATAATGATAACTAACATTTATTGAGGATTAACCATGTACTGGCAGTATTCCAATTGCTTTACATACATTAATTTGATTAAATCTTACAAAACCCTATGAGACTTGTTGTTATTGTCTCAATTTTACAGAGAGGAATCTTCGGTATAGAATTTTAAGCATGTGCCAAGCCACACAGCTTTAAGAGGCTATATTAGTGAGCTAGGGCTGCCATAACAAAATACCACAGACTTAGTTACACAAGAGAATTTGTCTTCTCACAATCTGGAGGCTAGCAGTTTGAGATCAAGGGGTCAGCTGGGTTGGCTAAGTCTGAGGCCTCTCTCTTTGGTGAATAGATGGCCATCTTCTCCCTGACTCCATATCTTCCTCCCTCTGTGCATGTTTGCATTTCAACCTCCTCTTCTTACAAGGATTCCAGCCATACTGAACTAGGGCCAAACTTAATGACCTCATTCTAACTTAATTAGAGTTTACCTGCAATAGGCAAGATATGGAAACAATCTAAATACCCATTGACAGATAAAAAAGAAATTATGAGATATATATATATATATAGGAATTTTATTCCACCTTGTACAAAAAAGAGATTCCACCATTTGCCACAACATGGATAAATGTGGAAGATACTATGCTTAGTAAAATAAGCCAGACACAGAAAGAAAAATAATGATTCCATTTAAAGGTGGAATTTGAAAAAGTTAAATACATAGAAACAAAGAACAGAACAATGCTAACAAGTGGAGAAGGTAGGGAAATGAGTCGTTGATCAATGGGTAGAAAGCTGCATTTACACAGGATGATTCAGACTTGACATCTAATGTACAGTACGAGGGCTATTGTTGGCAATGCCATATTGCATACTTGAAATTTGCTGAGAAGGTAGGTTTCACGTGATCTCACCACCCTCCCCCGACTCCATGCACACACAACACAAGCAGTAACTATGTGAGGAGATGGATATATTACTTTGCTCGCCTGTAGTAATCACTTCACTATGAATATGTATATCAAAACACCATATTGTAAACCTTAGATTTATACAATTTTTAAAAGGTTTTTGAAAGCTTATCTCCATACATAGTCATATTCTGAGGTACTGGGGACTTTCACATTTGAATTTTAAGGGACACAATTCATAACAGGAGCAGAGCTGGCATTCAGGCCAGGAAACTGAGACCCAAAGCCATGCCCCTGTCCATAACATGTGCCTCTGATAACAGTGACGTCCTCACAACCCACTTTCTCAAACTCAATTTCTGTACCTGGTCTTCATAGAGGCAGCACCATCATTAAGTTGGTGCTTCTTTTTAAAGTTACCCTACACAAACCTATATAACATGCATGCTTCATGTTATTTTTTCAACAGAGTATTAATTTTAAAATATCTCCACCCTGCTCCCAAATAAGACATGCATCTTAAAATGTCTCTACTTCTGTCCAAATAGCATTACATGCTCAAACCTTTCATGTTACTAGTATCCAGTATCTTAACCATCATTTTAACATTTTAACACCCTGCTCCAAACTAGCGAATAGTGTTGCTATTTATTAGCCAATATACATTTTGGTTTGCCTGTACATTTGGTTTCTTTGCTCACAATCTCCTCTTTTTTTTTTTTTTTTTTTTTGAGATGGAGTTTCACTCATGTTACCCAGGCTGGAGTGCAATGGCGCGATCTCGGCTCACTGCAACCTCCACCTCCTGGGTTCAGGCAATTCTCCTGCCTCAGCCTCCTGAGTAGCTGGGATTACAGGCACGCACCACCATGCCCAGCTAATTTTTTGTATTTTTAGTAGAGACGGGGTTTCACCATGTTGACCAGGATGGTCTCGATCTCTTGACCTCGTGATCCACCCGCCTCGGCCTCCCAAAGTGCTGGATTACAGGCGTAAGCCACCGCGCCCGGCCTGTCACAATCTCCCCTTGCATTTGGGTTCATTTTCTCTCTTTGTGAAATATCTGTGTAACCATAGAACCAGTTCAAGTCTGGCTCGACTTTGTCAGTAATATGATGTGACAAAATGATGAATTGTTTTTCAATGCAAAGGACACTCAGGTTGCAGGTCATAAAAATTGTGCATGCCCAGATGAACCAAGCATGCCCTATTTGTGACCCAGGAGCCAGCCAGATCAAAAAAGTCAATCACATGCAGAACCTAAGTGCTCAGATGAAGGCACAGGGATGGAATCAAGGAGCAAGGGGTGCCCTGTTTTGTTGCAGAGAAGAATTAAAAGCTAAGGACCCCACATCACCTTTTTGCATGACCCAATCAGATCATGCCTGATCGCATTGTTACCCTCTGCCTATGAAACCTTCTTTTAGGCTCCAGTGCAGGGAGACAGATTTGAACATCACCTCCTATCTCCCTGCCAGTCAGCTCCCAATAAAGCCTTCTTTTCTAAAGAGCCAGTGCTATCGTATTGGCTTCTGTGTGCACCAGATATACAGCCCATTGCTCAGTAACATCTACCTGAGCATTTTATTCAATGTCTGGAAGCGGGACTGTGCTTTGTCTAAGTACATCTGGAAATGTATTTTGTCACTCCTACATGGTATAATTTTAGTTTCAAGTTATCTTCCCTCACTTTGGGAAAGGATTTCATATGCTTTGGCATAGGATTTCATTATTTTCTAGTATCTATCGTTCTTGACAATTAATTACTGTATTTCAAATTGCCATTTGTTTCCAAGTTCAAAGTAACTTACCTTTTCTCTCTGGCACATTTAAATTGTTTCCCCCCACCCCCGCATTTTTTTTTTTAAGAGTTCTGTAGTTTCACTATGGTGTATCTAGAGATGGATTTGTTTCTATCTACCTTGCTTGGCATACATCTTTTTCCATTTGAGAAAACTCTCAGTCATTCGCTCCTCAAATACTGCCTTTCCCTTTTCCTTTTTATTTTACATTCTAAATGTCCTAATAGAAAATGTTGTAGTTTTCCATTCTATCTTCTACAACTTCTAAGTCTCTTAACATCTTCATTTTACCCCACTCCTTATCTCTCAATAGTGATTTTCTCAACTTTGTCATCTACTTCACTTCACCAGTCCATTCCTTTCCTATAACTAGACTATTGTTTGACTTATGCAGTGAGGATATATTCTTTTGCTGCTGTTGTTTCGATAGTTTTTTCATTTATAGAACTTCTACTTTTTTCATGTCTGTTTTTTGTTTGTAATTTCAGTTCTTAAGTTATGAATTCTATTGCTTATGCTATCTTTTCAAAATTTTAATTATGCTCTCTTTCATGTTGTCTTGTCATTTGTATTTCCTTGAATGGCCATCTGTTGCATCTTTGGACTATCTCTCATGGTACCAGCTTCCCTTGTGTGCTAAGATTTATTTCTTTGTGTGAATTCATCACATTTGGTGGCATTTATCTTCTGCAAGGGTTAAGCACTTGTCCTGGATTGTAGAGATTGTTTCACAATTTCCTCTGCTATGACTCAGGTGTTCTGGAGAAGATTTTGCTTGCATTTCTGAATCAAGCCATCAGTGAATTCTGTCCCACGTCCTAGTGCTATAGCAGTCTGTGTTCCAGGGCTAAGTTCTACCCAGTCTAAGTTGATCAGGCAGCTCCTGGTATATACAGCAAGCTCTGTTCAGGGTCTAATACTGCATGCAGGATTCATAGCCTGATTTCTCAGCCCTACATCAACTTTCCAAGTACATATCCAGTTTGACTTTCCTGGTAAGCCGTGCAGCCTCAATTCCTTCTGAATGTTATTGGATCCCTCATCATTTCTGCCACCCAGAAACTTGTTTTGAGTTCTGCATTATTATTATATTATTATGTCTAGAATGAAAGGAGGACTTCCTATGTCAGTTCAGATCACTGCCTTGTTACTAAAGTCATCCAAATTGTAATATTAGAGAACACACAAACACAGAGACATCATATAACAGTCATACAAAGTAGAAAGTGAAAAGGAAAGGAGAAACTTTCAAGAACATCTAAAAACAATGAATGTCTGAAGGATATACCACATGAGACTTTCATTTTATAAACAAAGCTCTGTGATCACAACACCAAGGAGAAAAAAAAACTAGATAAAAACATTAGTTCAGGCACAAAGCTATACACTTACTTAAAAAGAAATAAAAACAGGTTTCAACTACTGGAAATCCGGGAAGTCAGTCAAGTTGATCTGGTAACTCTATTTAAGCACAGTATAAAATTTTAGAAGGACACCTACCTGGAAAGCTGAGGCAGGAGAATCACTTCAACCTGGGAGACAGAGGTTGCAGTGAGCTGAGATCACGCCATTGCACTCCAGTCTGGACGACAAAGCGAAACTCCATCTCAAAAGAAAAATTAAAAATTTAGAAGGAATATAAATTTGTGATATTAGAATAACAAAAGACTTGAAAATTAATTTTGCTTCAAAACTGGGATAAAATACCATATATTCTACAACATGGCTATAAATACTAAAGGAATTATATTTCATTTTGCTTTGTGTGTGTCTGTGTTTAGAAATAACATCATAGCATATTCAGAACACTCTCTAAGAAACAATTTGTTCCTTCAGCAAACATTTATTGAATTCCTTTGAGGTGCTCAGCATTGCACACACCCTGGAGGCCCAGAGCACAAGACAAAATCTCTGTCCTGACAAAGCATACAATCTAACAATACAAGATCACCTATGATTAAACCCCAATGTCAGTCCTACTGACAAATTTCTGCCATGAGACTCTCTAAGAAGGAAGCCCAATAGCTATTTTCTTAAAAGACCTAGACTTTGGAAGAAACTCTATGTACCAGAAAATTCCTAAACCCCCATTTTTGAGAATAAAATAAGCATTTTCTTCCAAGGCACAAATTCTTTCAAAAATCCTCATGCCCAGCAGTCTGCGATAGGCCGATATCCATTTCAAAAAGCTTTCTTAATAAAGCTCATAACATCGTAGTAAAATGCTTTCTCAGGTGCAACAAGAACAACAAAGTCCAAATCCTTATTCAAGTAGTCATTTTTAAAGTGGCAGATAGATTATCTGCTGTATGCCTTGCGTTCACTAAGAAGCTGTACTAAGAACACAAGGTACAGTAAAGCAATGCATATCCCCAAAATGGTAATGAAGTGCAGCCAAAATAGAGATAATTATTTTAATTAATGGTAATGATTTTAACGGTTGAACATTTTAACTAATTAATTATGATTGATTGCTTGTTACTAATCAAGGAATATGGTTCAAAGTTGTAATTGAAAAACCAGGAGCAATGGGTTCTGCAGAGAGCATATCACAACCCTACTGAGATCAGGGCATTATTTTTGCCTTGAAAATTGCATTCTGAATTATTCCAGTCCTTTTTCTTTAATATATTCCTTTTGATAGACTAGTAGGACATTGTGGGTTTTTTGATATTTAGGCTTTTTTACCAGAAATAGGAACAAACATGAAATGTGAATATAGTTGGAGAAATATATACATTAGTTTTAAAGATACAGCTTTTGTTTAAAAGATGGGGTCTTGCGCTGTTGTCCAGGCTGGGAGTTCAGTGACACAATCATGGCTTGCTCCAGCCTCAAACTCCTGGGCTCAAGTGATCCTGCAGTCTCAGCCTCCTCAAGTAATCCCTCCACTTCTGCTTCCTGAGATGCTGAGATTACAGGTGAGAACCACAGCACTCAGCCCAGCTATGGCTTTTAATGCCACATTACTCATTTAAATTTTTTCTTGTTCTTCTTCAAGTCTAAACTTTCTTTCTTTAGATAAAGACTTTAGATAGAAGAAACTACTCAATTAGACTGAACAATATAAAACTTTTTAGTTTTTTAAGCATATGGACTAAAAATTTGACTTTCGCAAAATTTATTTTTGGTAATTTGGACACTGGATCAAGCCTTTTAAAAATATCATATAGAGAACGCCCAAGACCAGTAATAAGCTTCTTCTTTCTCTTTATTCTTCTAATGATTTTGTCGAATAGAGTCTATATTAGTCTGTTTTTATGCTGCTATAAAGAACTACCTGAGACTGGGTAATTTACCAAGAAAAGAAGTTTAACTGACAGCTAGTTCCACAAGCTGTACAGGAAGCATGACTGAGAGGCCTCAGGAAACTTGCAACTATGGTGGAATGCAAAGGGGAAGCAAGCACATTTTCACACAGTGGCAAGAGAGAGAGGCAGTGAAGGGGAAAGTGCCACACACTTTTAAGCCACCGGATTTCATGAGAACTCACTCACTATGGTGAGAACAGCAACAGAGATGTCTGTCCCCATGAGCCAATCACCTCCCACCAGTCCCTCCCCCAACATTGAGGATAACAATTCAACATGAGACTTGGGTGGGGACACAGATCCAAACTATCTCAGGAGCAAATCAGTATCTCAACATAACCTGCAATTTATCTTGTGATGTATTAGTAATTCATTACACATCAGTGTTACCTTACTACAGTAAGGTGGTTCTTTTCATCCTTGATAATTTGTTTACCATAATGAAAAAACCATGTTGTCCCACTTCTATGTAGCAGATAGAGAGTCAGGGGAGAGGGAAACAGAAAGAATATCAGAGTGATACTTGGGCACAGTCAGTTTGGAAAATGGGATAATGTCAGTGTAGCTGTGGTATGAAGCAGGAAGATACGAGAACAGCAAGAAATGAGGCTGGAGGGGAAGGTGGAAGCCAAACTGTAAAGTCTCTTGTTTCTCACACTAAATACTGGAGATCACTAAGGAGGCAACAACATAATCAAATGTGATTTAAAGAAGAGCACCTATTGGAAGATTGTTGAGAATGAAGGGAAAAAACATGAAAGAGGCTGGTCTTGCAGTCCAGCTGAGTATTAAAGCCTGGGCTAATGCAATGACCGGGGCCATTTCTAGAATAAGATTGCCTGGAGTTGACTAACAATTCACTATACGTACGTATGCAATTAACAATTAAATGTATGGTGAGTATGAAGCAGGTTCAAACTGGAGGGAGGAGACGGAGCTCACACTTTCAGGTGTGTTAAAATCAAGTTGCCGAGTACACTTTGGTGACCTCTTGTATTCACGTCTTTCTGCCTACCCCACCCAACATACAACCTGTTTTCAGCCATAGTCTCCAGATCATATGTCTACCTTTCAGACCAGACTCCACTCAAAGATACAGTCATATTCTAATTCTAGGGAAAACAAGACTGGGAACAGGATCTGTGCCATGGATTGGTATGGGAGCAAATGCACAGAAGGGGCCAATATTGGACTATGTTTCTATATCTCATCGTCTAATCACTGATTTTTAATCCTTAATTTACACTGCTTTCCCTGACATTATTTTAATCATCATTTTTTAAAATATTGGCTGTGAGTCACTTTTTCAGAATGCTTTCAGAAAGAATGAGTGATCTTCCTTCTTTTCTTCTGATAATTTCAGTGCCTAATTACCTACAGTTGAGTCTGTCTCCCACTGCCCAACCCAGTCTCATAAATGAGTCTAATTCCAGGTTACCAAACTCCTCCCTATTTTCTCCACCCTGCCATGTGGTCGAGATATGACAAATGCCAGCATGCTGAGGCCCTGCAGACTAGGCTGTAAGTCCCTGTAATTCTTCCTCTCTATAGTCAAGATTGGACCCAAGGCCTCTAAGATCACAGAGCCTGCAGCTAAGAGTCAACTGACTTAAATGGCAAGAGATGAGAGCTGTAGAATGTGGAAGTCAGGCAATTCCCCCAAAATGTTTTGATGCTAGTACCATTTACAAATATTTCTTCTTTTTATAATCTTGTGCTGAAACTCTGGAGGCATAGGAAATGTCTTAATTCTCTCACATATTATCAAGATTAAAGTGCATCGTTTGTATTTCAGCCAAGAAGGGTTTGTTTTTTTTTTCCAAAATCAAGGGAAAGGTGGACATAGAGTTGAAAAAATAATGATATTCAGATCCTCAGCTCTTTTTTTTATCTTATTTGCAGATTTTCCACTCAGGAATTTACCCTTGGACATTTTTAATCTCAGGTCAGACTTCCTTCTGCCATTTGGCATTCTCCCAGGCAACCATCTCTTTCCATCAGTCAGTGGAAACATTCGCCAAGCATAATTAGGAAGGTAAATCTGCTGTATAAAATGTCATGGTTTCATTTAGATTTAGCCAGTGTTAAACAATGGATAGTCAGTTAATTTTCCTTTCCTGGAAATTTAAAAACAAATAACAAACTAATCATTTAGACACATCTAAGCTGTGTCTAAGTCAAACCACTGCAGCTTGTTGTACTGATAATAGCACAGTTAAGTTCTTATTTCAGTACTAACAAATGAACTTTGGAATAGGAAGAAAGAAGGAGCACAGATATTGAAGGGCAAAGTAGAAAGGACAGCAACAGGGGCCACTTTATATCACCAAACACTCAGGTAATTTAGAGATTCAGCTGCAAAACAAAACTCACTAGTTATATTGGTTTGCAGAATTGTCAGTCTGTTTTGCCAGAATGATCAACATTAGCAAGCAGCATCCTACTGTTCAGCTGTGGATTTAGGCTGGAGTCATAGAAGAGGATAATATGCTTACGAATAGCACCTCTCAGAGTGTGAAGTGTACCTCTTGGCTGGCAATCTAACCCTGATTCTGGCAGGGCGAAAGGTGAAAAAAAAGGTAGGGAGAAACGAATGAATATTATTTCCTTTTACTTAGAATTTGCCAAAACTAGGACGTGGCATTGAATACTAACAGCTGAAATAGTATACCCATAGTTCCTTTCATGTGTTGGATTAAAATTGATATGGCTTAGCAAAGTAGAAAAATGACCACTGGATGTCCTTTCCATACAGTAAAAGTAAATTACAACATCTCCTTTTCTTCTTGATCACAATCTTTTAAGTATTCCTAATAACTTCTCTCTGCAGAACAGATTTGGATATGAAAGCCTAATCAATGAGTTTTTTTAAGTTCTATGACAATGTCTTCAAGATCACTCTGAAAGCTGAAGATCCTCAGGTAAAGCAAAAATACATATACATATGTATTTATAGTTATACACATGTATAACTAGCCATATTTACTAGCCACAACGAGTTAAGTATTGCACAGCAAATAATCCTGCCAAAATAAAAGCCTTAATTTTCTCAGCCCCAAACTAATTGTAAAAATAATCCATTCACCAATTACAAATGTGCCCAGAGGAAGCTATTATAATGCAACAAATGTGAATCTTATATCCAAAGATGATGTTATTGTTATATTCTGTGACAGAATTTTCTCTTTAGATTATCTCTCCAGCAGTGGTAATAAGTTCACACACAGCTATTCACATACTTTCTTTTTTTGTCATTGATGACTAAAATCCCAATTTGTTAGCTAGTTGTCCAGAATTGGTATCACAGCAAACTGGATCAAAGCTTATAGCTAATAACTAGTAGCAATGCTAATTATTTTACTACTACCAAAATTTGCATAGTGTATAAAGTGAGCTTTTTGAAAAATGTTGTGAAAGCACTAGTCTTTTGTAAAGCCAGTAAAGTACATTATTTACATTATATCACATATGTATACTAAACTGGTTATTGTTCGTGTAAATAATTCCTTATATCAGGGGCATAATTATAGTTATGAAAAGAACCAACAGACTCCTTCTCTAAAGGTTTATTGATATCAAAAAGTCCTAAATTTACTGCTTTAGAGCAAAAACTAGTACAAAACTTAGAAAACAAAATAGGTACCCAGTTGTATGAAATTAAAATATATAAACTATACACAATAAAATAGAGTTAGAGTGAACTATCAGCATCCATTTGGCAAACAATTAACTATGAAATTATATTACCATATTTTTTGAACTCTAGGCTTCAAATAAATTTAGCCTAGGCTTTTTAAGAAGCCAATGCAAATAGTGTCTCTAAATTTTGAATATTGTAAAACTGTCAGACAGACCTTACCATTCCTGATTTTTTTCAAGAGTTAATGCCAATTAAAAATCTATTCAGCACCTGTTCCATGGTTTTAGATAAACAGTCAAATTAGAGATGACAAAGAAGTTTCCCTATCTTGCAATTCCCAGATACAGGGTCACTAGCTTAAGAAGAAATATTTTACTAAAGGAATATACTATATGAGGGCATGGAGTAGGTGATCCTCCTTAGGAGATTTCTTTCAGCTCTGTGACTATATATTTGGATAATACTCATCAGAAGAAAATTTAATACCTTTTTAATTTGACATTGTTATTCCCCTCCTCCCCTACTGATTGGACATGTGCTTTGAAGCAGCGTGATGTAATGGATGAAAACAAGAAGTCTGTCATCAGAAAACACAGACATTTTGATCTGCCATTACAGGTTTAGTTTCCTTATAATCATGAAAGAAATAATAATGATACTTTCCTTACATAGCTCACATGGTGAGTTTCAAATGACACAGAAACAGGAAAGCAATTTACAAAACTTAAAGTCCCGTTAAAGTCTCACATTTATTTAGTTGTTTTTTCTAATTGTCATAAAAATAAGTAGACACTAAATGGGGCCTTATTAAGATTGATAAAATGCATTTTCTTTATGGCTCACCATGATTTAGAAATGTAATCTGTGAAAAAAAATTAATTGGGATTATTTAAAGCTAAGGGACCAAAACAAGATATTTAAAATTAAAAATTTGCTGGGTGAGTTTGTCAGCAGACTGGACCCATCAGAAGACAGGATTAGAATGTTCAAAGAAAAAAATAATTTTAAAAAGTTCACATTAAATCACTAGTAGGAAAAAATAATGAAGTGAAAAAGCATAATAAATATGTAAGACATGATCAACAGTTCTAACATGCATGCAATTGGAGTCCCAAAATAAGAGAAAGGAGAGAATGGAGCAGAAGCAATATTTGGAAAAACAATTTCTGAGACTATTCCAAAAATATCAAAAAGCTCACTGAACCTCAAGCAGAACAAATACAAAAGAACCACACAGGGTCATAGCCTAGTCAAATGCTGAAAATCAAAGACAAAGAGAAAACCCTTAAAAGCAGTCAGAGATAATGTTTCAAAGGAGCCTGCAAAGGAGCATTAGTAAGACTAATGACTGACTGTCAAGAGCTATGAAAGCCGATGACACTAAAATGGTATCTTTAAAATATGGGAAAAAAATTCCATCAAGCTAGAATTTTATGCCACAGCAAAAAAAAAAAAAAAAAAAAAACCTTCAATAAATGAAGGTAATATAAATATTTTAATACAAAATATGAAGATGTACAATTAATTATCAGCAGATTATGTGACAAAATTATACTAAAAGGAGTTTTTTAAGCTAAGAGAAAATAATACTAGATAAAAATACAGAATGACAATAGTATTTCAAAACACAAGAAAGGAGTTTTGTTCTGTAAATTTTGGATGCTTGGAACTTCTGCAGCTATTTGGCAGCTGTTAGAGAGATATTTACTCCTGATAAACAGAGGTCAGTCAAACCAAAAGATAGGAAAGTCCTTAAGGCATCATAGAATGAATGAAGCATATCTGGAACTGCCTATGTAGACTTCTTAAGTTAGAAAATAAATATTATTATTGTTCAAAACAATTTTTAATTTAAGAAACTAGCAACTTTTGCTTCTAGCATTATGGCAAGCTAGATAATCTAAGGGATAATGCTGCAACAGAAATGGCGTATTTTGCATGGGACAAACTCCACTGCATTGCTTTTCTTGAAGAAAAAAAGTGAGGTCTGCAAGGACCACCCTCCCTGCTCTCAAAATAATCAACTGTCAGCATGTAGGTTGGGCACCTAATTTTTCATTTTATTTAATTTTAATGCATTTAAGCTTAAATTTAGCTACATGTGGCTAGTGGCTTCAATTTGGGTCAGTGCTACTCTGGAACTTTGCCATACACAGTGTGGTCTCAGAGTTCAGCAGAATCAGCATTACTTGGGAGCTTATTAAAACCGCAGACGCAGACCAGGCATGGTGGCTCAGGCCTGTAATCCCAGCACTGTGGGAGGCCGAGGTGGGTGGATCGCCTGAGGTCAGGAGTTTCAGACCAGCCTGGCCAACATGGTGAAACTACATCTCTACCAAAAATACAAAAATTAGCCAAGCATAGTGGGCCCACCTGTAGTCCCAGCTACTAGGGAGGCTGAGGCAGACGAATCGCTTGAACCCAGAAAGCAGAGGTTGCAGTGAGCTGAGACTACACCACTGTACTCCAGTCTGGGTGACAGAACAAGAATCAGTCACAAAAAGAAAAACAAAATGCAGTCTTGGACCCCACCCATACCGAATTAAAATTTGCATGTTAATAAGATCCCTGTGATAATTCATTTGAACATTAGCGTTAGTTGGGGTTTTGTTTTGTCTTCCTGTTTTCTTATTCTGAAATAATAACCTTAAACATACAATGTCTTTGTGTCCTGGCTTCCATATATCACACACAAATCTCAATTCCATACCAACCTATGTCACAAGATTGTGCATAAAATTTTTTTAAGCATCAGGCAATTATGAAGTTTAGTTCATAATATAAAATAATCATAATTCGAACTGTAGAATCTTATCTGTGGAAGGACCTATAACAAATAATATTTCATAACTAAGAAAAATCAAGCCTTCAATATAGTTATTTTCTCTGATTTCATACTTCCAGGTATCTCTTCTGGTCAGCTGCCCCCAGGCCCCACCGCTGCCCCCTTCAGCTCACAGACCAACACCATGCTTTTCCCATGTGGGCCTTAATGGGCCCTGTAGGGCCATGTGTCTCTGACTTTGCACATGTTCTCTTTGCATGGCAGAGCCTTCCCTCTTCACCAACTGGCAAACTTCAACTCATCCTTCAACATGCTGCTCATTTTTTGCTCCTGTCCCTAAGTAAAGCAGATGAATCACTGCCTCCTCTAAAGCCCCATGGTAACTGGTGCCCACTTCCCTAGCTGTACATATCACAGTGTTGTAAATGTTTCTTTACTTATCTCCCCCTCTCACTAAACTGTGTGCTCCTTGAAGAAACAGAAACTACATCTAATTCATCTTTGTAGCCCCATGACCAGTACAACATTGGTTTATTGTCACAGTTCAGGAAATGTATTTATATTCATCCTATAACATATAATGTATATACAATGAATATGATGAATGGATGCTTCCCTGAGTTCACGTGGTTTAGCCAGGGCTGGAACTGGAACATGGATTTTCCGATTCCCATCCAGGCCAGTGTTCTTTTTATTACATTTTAGAGCATGTTCTACATGTTCTAGCACAGATCGTGGTCTTGGGACATTTGGAGCAACAACTGTGAAAAAGACAATGCCATCTTCTCCTCAAGTGACACAGGATATATGAGAAACAGAGCAGTGCCATTTCAAAATTCATCTAGTTCATCAGAGGCTCCCTGAGAGATTGTGTGACTCTTGTATACCTGGTGAAATTGAGCAATGAGAATCCAAAAATAAGATCAGTAAAAGAACAGAAGCAGACAGTTTGTACTTAATTTCCGCCCATTTAGACCTGTTGGGCTTGGGAAAGATGGAAGACAGTTCCAGATAGCTGCAGGGAGTGTTTGCAATGAAGAAAGTGAGGATTTCAACTCCTGTTCAGAGTTCTGAAAATGCATTTCAGTGATTCCACTGCTTGAGTGTTCTCTGGGTAAACTGCCCAATTGTAATTAAGATGAGCAGCAAGTCAGTGAGAGTAAGATGAGGGAGAAAAAGAAACACACAAAGACAGAGGGCATGTATGTAGGAGGGAAGGAGAACATAGGGGCAAGGGAAAGGGAGTTTGGATAAACTCACCGACTAAAGATTTTTTAATTAAATTTATGGCAGAACTAATTTAAGATAAGCATATTAGCCGGGGACAGTTGCACACTCCTGCAGTCCTAACTAATTGGGAGGCTGATGGGAGAGGATCACTTGGGCCCAGAAGTTCAAATCCAGCCTGGGCAACATAATGAGACCCCATCTCTAAAACAAAACAAAACAAAACAAAACAAAACAAAACAAAACACAAAATATATGCATATATTAACAAAGCATAGCTATACAAAAGAAAGGGAAGTTCCTTTCTTTTATCCAACATAAGGTATCATCCTCCTTCTCCTCTTGTTTCCTTTTACTTGGGAAAGGACTTTATTTGCAAAGAATAGATAAACACAGTAGGTAACCAAGGAGTTAGATATCACACACTCTAAAATAGTTCTAAGCTCTGTATTAGTTTTCTCATGCTGCTGTAACAAATGACCACAAATTTCATTGCTTAGAATAACACAAATTTATTAGGATATCTGTAGACAAGAAGCCCAACATAAGTCTCACTGGGCTAAAATCAAGGTGCAGCCATGCTGTGCTTCTCTGTGAAGGCTCTAGGGAAGAATTCATTTCTGTTCCTGCAGATCAGTAGCTAAATTCAGTTCCTTGAAGTTGTGGGACTGAGGTCCCTGTTTTCTTGCTGGTTGTCAGTTGAGATCAATTCCCAGGTTCTAAAGGTCACCCACATTCCTTGGCTCATGGTCCCTTTCCTCTGTCTTCAGAACCACACCCCTCTCTCACTTCAACTTTCTCCTGCCTGTTCATCAGTTGTGTCTGTCTTCCTTCTGCCTTCCTCTTCCACAGTTAAAGATGCCTGTATTTACACTAGGCCTTCCCAGACAATCCAGAATAATCTCCTTATTTTAAGATCCATAACCTTAAACCCATCTCCCAAGTTCCTATGGACATGTAAGGTAACGTCTGCACAGGTCCCAGAGGTTGGGGGCCATTATTCTACTGACCACACCCTTCTTTTACTGGATAAAGGAATCCAAGAGGTCACTAGACCGTGCCTGGAAAGATATCAGCCATGAAACAAAGATTAGACAAGACTAGGAGGGGATCTAACAATAACTGGGCATTCACTCATATCCATTAACAAAGGCTTATCAAATACACACTGTGATCAAAAAGGCCTGTGATGGTTACTAAAATAAAACATGGCCATGTCCTGTTCCCTACCCCCACCCCCATCCAGAAGCACACAGTGAGGTGGCAGGCAGGACAGCCAACCAACCTCAATGCCACATGGCAAGGACAATGTATGTGAGGGTACACATGCGGGCAGGGAGGAGAGAGGGCCCAGACAGAGGACAATCAGAGAGGCTTCCAGAAGGAAGCATGGCCTTAATAATGGAGGATAATACACATGAAAGCTGTGAGAGGTCTGCTGTGATGAAGTCTGGGACATGTTGGGGAGATGAGAAGGAAAGGAAGGCGGGAGAGACAGGTCAGCAGTATTGCATATGTGCCCCATAGTAAGGAGTTTGGATGGTACCCCAGAGGCAATGAGAATTCACTAAAAGATTTCTAAAAGATTTTAAGCAGATATGTAATCAGATTGTTTTTCTAAGATCACTCATGAAGCAGATAGGAAAGAACTATAAAAGTAAGCTTGAAAATAATTTTCAGCCCATTTATTCAGGAGTGAAAGAAATCTATACAGTTAAGTATAAAATTAAGCCATAGGCGCTGGTATTAAAGGCTATAAATACAACTTCCTCCTTCTGTCCCCATTTGTGATTTCTTTGTGGCAATTGTATAGGGACAATCTAAAGGTATGTTTTTTTTCTCAAGTAAGCTGTTATGGGAATGTTCCAAGGGGATACGAAAATTGACATGCAGGTTTCAAACTCCTCCACTACCCAAGAACGCACGATCTCCTTTTTCCCCCATAATAGTTCTTGCTTTCTTCCATCCACTACCTTCCCCTCCCTCAAGCCCACTTACCTTCCTCTGTAGATAAATTCATGGGAAATTACATCACATTTTAAATCCAGCAACAGAGATTTATATTTAAAGAATTTCTATATTTTCATAACATGTTTTCTGAATATAAAAGTAATACATTTCCTAGTCAAAATTTTGGAAAACTATAAAGAAGTTCTGATGGAAATTCTTTAATCTTTTTTTAAGAGAAGGAATATTTCTAAAAGTGTGAATACAGTATAATTTTTATTTCTCAATTATATTCTAATAAAGAACACATATGACAGTACTCTGTATTAGTCTGTTCTTGCATTGCTATAAAGATATACCTGAAACTGGGTAGCTTTTATGGAAAATAGATTTAATTGGCTCATGGTTCTACAGGCTATATAGGAAGGATAGTTCTGGCATCTGCTCAGTGTCTAGAGAGGCCTCAGGAAGCTTACAATATTGGCAGAAGGGGAAGCGGGTACAGGTAGGGCAAACAGCAAAAGCAGGAATGAGATCTGGTTTTAAATAATCAGGTCTTGCAAGAACTCATTATTATGAAGATAGCACCAAGCCATGAGGGATCCATGCCCATGATCCAAATACCTCCCACCAGGCCCCACTTCCAGCACTGGGGATTACAATTCAACATGAGATTTGGACAGGGACAAATATCCAAACTATATCATTCTCTAATGGCATTTTTTTTGTTATATTGGGTTTTTGTTTTACTTAACATATTAGGAGAATTATTTTGTCCTTAAATATTAAAATACTATTTTAATGACTAGACAGTTGTTTTCATGACTACATACATATTATAATGACTACCACAATTCATTTAACTATAATTTATCGATCTCCTATTATTGATTTTTTTCTTGTTTTTTTTTGTTTGTTTTTTTAGTACTCTAATTAATACTATAATCAATATTTTTTAAGCATCTTTGATTTTCTGGAATTTTCCAACTCCTTCTGAATTTTTTTTTTTTTTTGCTTTCGCCTGAATCTAGAATTTAACTGAAAACTAAGAAACCTTAGTAAATATACCTGTGGCAAACTGATACTCTCCTCTCAAGGAAAAAAAAGAAAAAATAACATGGAAATACTGTCATGATTTCTTTGAGTGAAAGGAAGATCAGGACACAGGCAATGGCAGAGATCTGTAAGGAGAGAACATTCTAGAACCAGGAACTCAAAACACAGTATAAAAAAAATAAAATTTCAGGACCCTCCAAGTTTATTATGCCAAGGGGGAAGTTAAAACTTGAAGACTGAGTCATGCAGCACGTTTGCAAATTCTGCTTCTTGGATTATGGCTTAACTTTCTTTCTTTTTTTTCTTCTGTAAGCTTAACTCTCTTCTTTATAGCTTATAGATCTCTTCTTCATAACTTAGCTCTCTTCCTTATTTTGCTCTGCAAATGACTGGGAGAAACTACAGACCAGACCTCCCACATCCAATCACCGATCTTTGTTATAGATTAACTGCCTCCTGCAGTGTCCTGTCCCTAACTCAGACCAGATGGTGCCCGCAACTCCATGACTGCTACAAATTCAGTGTGCAATGTTTTATATACATATATATATATATATATATATATATCTTTCCAGAAAGAAAAAGATCACCTCCACTAATCAGGTGGTTGTAACTGTGCATTAAGCTTTACATAGAAAGATGTTGAAATTCTGTTAAGCTTCCCTAAACATCATCTATATGAATGATCCCAAACTTCTGCACTTTGGATCACTGTCTTTCATTCTTTAGATGCTGTGCTTCTCTGGTGGCTTGTCCTCAAACTTTGTGCTTGAATAAACTCTCTTCAAACTAAATCCTGACCCTTTTGATTGTTTTAGGTCGACAACAAAGAAGCATACAAATATTGATTAAACACCTATCATGGAACAACCACTATACTCCAGGGATACAGCTATAGTAAGGTAGACACAGCCTCACCCTTCCAGAGTTCAGCGTCTAACCAGGTAGAAGTACTTACAGACATGACATGGAAGAATGATGCTAGAACAGAAGCAGAAATTGAACCTATAAATAATGTTATAGGGACACATGATTTTTGAGCCTCCTTGTCTACTATTAATTCCTCATCCTTCACAAATATTAATCAAAGATACTCCCACATTTATACTAGTTTCTTTCATTAGGTCCTAGATCCTTATGCATCAGAGAACATTTTGCCTTCATTAGCACTGTAATATCTTGTCTTGAATTTTGAAAAATGGCTCCTTTCTGTGATAGAAGGTCATTCAGCATCTATTAGCCATACCCTGGTGGCATTTTTATATCTCACTTTGCAGGATCAGTGTTCCAGGTGTCTACCCCCAGTCAGCATCTTCCAGGCAGCCATGATATTATTTGTCTTTTTAAAGGTTCATAAATCCATATATCTTAACATACAACATACCACTAATTAACTGGATGATCTGCTTACCTTTTAACACTTAAATGCAATTCTTTCTTTCCCTATTGGCACAAACTTAGGCACTTTTTAATTTAAAAGCCTCCATCTGAAAGAATATTTGCAAATCAACAAGGAAGGACAAGTGGTGAAGTGGGGAGGGAGTGCGTAAACTTTTTCTGAAGAATGCGCTAAACTCTTTCACTATTTAATAGGTAAGAATGAATACTGCTGTTTAACTAGATCCAGTCTCTGAAATATCTAATTAAAACTGATGTGCTTATTTAGTTTCCAATTCATCACAGGTGGGCCCACATTAATGTGAAAATGAGAGTAAATTACCAGCATTTGGCAATCTCACTGAATGTCATTCACATTATTAACTCAAACCTCAAAATGCATTTTAAAATGTGGTTCACAGGTAAGGCACCATCTCTCCACACAAACAAAAATCTTCCCTGGTAAGTTTATGGAATTTTATTTTTATGTAGAAGGTTCCCAGTGACACAAGTCCACCAACTCAAAATACCTCGCCTGTGATCCAACAGGGGTGTCGCAGGGAAGATGGTGGGAGCAATGCCCGCTTCCTTCCCAGGCATTAGTGTCTCCTGGGAGTGACTGTTTAGTTTGGCCCAACTCTCTTCTACCTTGTCAAGTGGAACTTCATTAAAAATTCAGTTCATTTAACTTTATGGAGAGATTCTTTACAAGTAGTCCTCACAGAGGACTGGAAAAGGATAGCAGTTTTAATTCCACCCGACCAATAGCCTCCCTACAGCACATGAGCTCTGAACCCTTAATCCTTTCTTTTTTCACACCTACAAAATGGAGAGTCATCTTCCATCTAATTTGTCTTTGAAAGACTCTTTCCCATAGCGTGCTGAAATGTATTCTGAAAATGCATAGATGAGAAGAACCTTCCACACTGGCTTCATTCAGTCCACACAGCATACACAGTAACTCGTCAGCATCTCAAATGGTTTTTTCCCCACTTTTTCTAAAGCTTTCAAATCCACATGGAAGATTATTTATTTCACTTTTAAAGCACCCAATGTTAGAGGCTAATTTATAAACTGAATAAATTATTCCAGGGGCATGGAAAGAAAGCCAAAAAAATTCCCACTTTAAACACATACATTCATCTCTCCTCCCCTGCTTTTAATACCCAAAATCTTACATGAAAACTTATTCTTTCAATTTAAGGTTTTGAACTCTTCAGATTGAAACATCAGATTTTTTGGCAAAGACTATAAACGACCAATAAACAGATGATATGGTACTTAATTTCACAAGGAGTCTAGGAAATCAGATTAAAGCAATATAAAGGTACCCATGTTGCTCCACCAACTTGAGAAAAGTTTACAAAACAGTAACACGCTGTGCTGGTGAGAAAGCAGACAGTCCCCTTCTGGTGCAGTGGTGGCAGGAGTGTGAATTGCTATGAACTTTTCATTAAAACAAGCAAATTTTATAATGTGTACTTTACCACATTTAAAATTGTAAACTAGTAATAATCTGGAAGTAGGTATTATAATTAAATATATCTAAACCTGTTGGCCCATCCTCACTTTTGAATCTATCCAGTAGAAATCAATATACTAGTACCTAAGGATATAAGTAAAAAAATAATTGCAGCATTGTTTGCGATGGGGTGGGCAGGGAAATAGCTATATACATTAAGTTTGATCTATACTATAAAATATTATGCAGGGTGTTTTTTTTTTAACTGAATTATCTATTCTTTACCAACCTGGAGAAATGTCTATAATGCATAGCTAAGTGAGAAAAGCACGTTGTAGAGTATTATAAATAAGAGGTAGTATACAGTGGTTCAGAGCATGGGTAGATTGGTAATACATGTTTTCAGCAGTTTGACCTTAGATAAGATTCTTAATCTCTCCAACACTCAGTCTTCTCATCTATAAGATGGGTGTTAAAATGGAAATGATACCATCTCACACGGTCTGGGTAAATATTAACTAGAAAAGGATTTAAATGCCTGCCACAGAGCAGGCATTTAATTAGTGCTAATTCCCTTCTCCCTCACCCCCAAAACTGAATCAGTTTTGGAGCCATTCTTGCAGGAGAGAAAACTAGGGAATCACCAATAGCTGGCTCAGTAGAAATGAGCTCTGTCTTGAGGTTAGAAGGATGTGAGGTCATGTCGGGAGCAGTGGCTCATGCCTGTAATCCCAGCAGTTTGGGAGGCCATGGCGGGTGGATCACTTGAAGCCAGAAGTTCAAGACCAGCCTAGCCAACATGGCAAAATTCCATCTCTACAAAAACTAAAAATTAGCCGGGCATGGTGGAATGTGCCTGTAACACCAGCTACTTGGTAGCTGTGGGCACAAGAATCACTTGAACCCAGAAGGTAGAGGTTACAGTAAGCCAAGATCACGCCACTGTAGTCCAACCCTGGGTGACAAGGCAAGACTTTCTCAAAAAAAAAAAGAAGAAGAAGGATACAAGTTCAAATCCCTGTTGGGATACTTGATGACCCTGGATAAATATGCAACTGTTTATAGCCCCTTTCCCTTACCTCATTGGGGTTTTCGTAAAGACTAAATCAGATGCATGCATGTGCACTAAGTTTTGTGTGTTCATGTGGCTACATGTACATTGCTAAAGGTAATATTTAAAATGTTAACACCCGGTATTGCATGGATATCAAACAAATGGAATGAACCCTGGTTCCTGGCGTAATAGGTGCTCAAACAACATTCCAATGTCTTTCCTTCTTTCATTTAATAAACAATTGTTTTTGAGTATTTGATATGAGCTCGAAACTACGTTTTCCTTGATAAGAAAGGATAATTCTGACACTCAGACTGGTAAAAGGCAAATATACATATTTATAATTATATATATTTATATATATAATTGATTCTACTACCTTTGCATATATATATATGCATAGAACCAATTTTCCAATTATATATATATATGTGTGTGTGTGTATATACATTTTTAATATGTGTGTGTGTGTGTGTGTGTTTGCAAAGGTAGTAGAACCGATTTCCACTACTTTGCAATCATTTCTAAGGTCAGCCCTGCACAGCCAACAGTAAACAGAAAAATCAAAACAAAATAGAAACCAAAAGTTCTAAATAGCAGTGTTGTTTTAGCTGTGCAGTTCCTGTGATAAGGTGCCAAAGCAAACCAAACAGGAAAAATCCAGAGAGAGTGAGAAAGTATATGCTGAAGTTCACAATCAAAGGCTCGACAGGGTCACTCCAGGCTTGACCCAGCTGTCTGCAGTAGGAGTGGCACACCAGGCTGCAGGCAAGGAGAGGCCCATCATGCATCAGAGTGAGCACACTGTAAGGCCAGGTCCCTGTATCTCTTCTCTTCTCTGTGCCTCTCTGTCCTCATCCACAAGTGAGGACACTGAGGGCCACATCCTTCATAAGGGCCTTTCTCTCCACACACAGAGCTTATGTGAGCTCCACCCAATCTGTCTCAGGGTTCTTTAGAGAGTACATTTTAAATGGGTGAGGACTAGAAACAAATCATTTAGCTTGAGGTTGCAAGGAAGCTAGAATTTGGAGTCAGACAAACCAGGTAGGAACCATTTTCAAAATGTTGAAAACATTTCCCTCTGAAAAACTGAATGTGCTTCAGCCAGGAAAAAGCATCTTCATTCCGCAAGGCATAATAGGGCTCCTCAACCAAGTCAACAATTAGGGAATCTGTGGAAGTCTAATGTATCAGGAATTAAATTTAATTGCCGGAAAAGAGGAACACTCTGTCCCAAAATACATATATACACATATTGTTTCACTAAATTGGTTGTTATTTTTCTCATGTGCTGAGAAATCTAGGGCAGGTGTAATAAACGCAAGCTCTTCTTTTTTTTTTTTTTTTTTTAGAGGGAGGGTTTCTCTTGTTACCCAGGTTGGAGTGCAATGGCGCGATCTTGGCTCACCGCAACCTCTTCCTCCTGGGTTCAGGCAATCCTCCTGCCTCAGCCTCCTGAGTAGCTGAGATTACAGGCATGTGCCACCATGCCCAGCTAATGTTTTGTATTTTTAGTAGAGACGGGGTTTCACCATGTTGACCAGGATGGTCTCGATCTCTTGACCTCGTGATCCACCCGCCTCGGCCTCCCAAAGTGCTGGGATTACAGGCGTGAGCCACCGCGCCCGGCCTTCTTATCCTTCACTCAGCCACTCTTGGCATGAGTGTGTCACCTCATGGTCACAAGATAGCTGCTAGAACTCCAGTCATCACACCTATATTCTGCTGGAAAAAGAAGAAGCAAGGTGACCACTTATTCAGTTTGCCTGGGACTGTCTGGATTTTAGGAATGAAAGACTCATATCTGTAAAACCACAGGCAAACCTGGACAGTTGGTCACCCCAAAGGGAAGGCAAAAGCCAGAAAAGAAATTGCCAATTGGGGTTTTCCCACTGTTTTAAGGATCTTATGCAGAAGTTCTATCCAAACAACTTCTGTTCATGTCTCATTAGTCAGAACTTATTTACAGGGTGCCCATTTGCAAATTAGGCTGGCAAATGCACATGACCACTGAGGCAAATTGTGTGTCCACCAGAAAAAGAGGAGAATGGATAAACAGGCAGTCTCTTTCACACTCTGTAAGAGTGGAACCACACAGTCCATAGAACCTCACATTCCTTAACCCTGAAAACTCTACTCTGAGCCTCTGTCCAAGAGCATTCTTACTGTGTTGTGAGTTCCAGCCACCCACAGAGGCAATGATGACTCAAGAATTTAGCAAATCAGAGCACTAAGTCATTTACAAGATCTGGGATGGGCTGTTGCAGGCTGTAACTGGCTGGAGGCTCCCTGTCCATTCTGTTCTCTGAGTCCTAAGTAGAACGGCCCGGTGAGGGGGTAGGGACTGGTTTCCAATGACACTCCTCCAGAGACTGCACATCTCTGCCTTGTATCTAAGCTCCAGCAAGCAGAAGAAGGAAGAAAGATGCACACTACTACCAGCACTGACAGGGCCCTGATTAGGGATTAGGCTTTCTCCAATCCCATCTCCACCCAACCACAGTGTCATTTTGAAGAATCATTTGCAGCAAATGAAGGGAAAGGAGCTATAAGGGCAAGAAATTGGTAGAAAATAATAGGAAAGAAGTGCTAATATTTGATGAGGGTAATAACCTTTCTAAACTAGTGTCCTACTGCATTAGATTTTCCATGAAATTATTTAAAACAGCAGGGAATCAAACATCCCCACATTATTAACCTCC
The DNA here is from genome assembly GCF_009761245.1 of Sapajus apella. Lineage (NCBI taxonomy): Eukaryota > Metazoa > Chordata > Mammalia > Primates > Cebidae > Sapajus > Sapajus apella. The sequence continues at coordinate 16,218,286 of NW_022436975.1, forward strand.
AGTGTGTGCTTACTGAAGAAAGTCCAAAGGATATTTATACGTCTCACACAGAGGTTGAGCCTTAATGTCCAGACCGAGGCAATGAAGCTATGGAATTCTGCCTGTATTGTCTTCTGTTGATAACAAGAACCACAGCTGTATTTCTTGCCTGGTGAACTTGCAAAACAGCTCTTCCTCCTATTGCGATAAGCACAATGTCAGTCATCACCATCTAGATTTTGGTAGCACTCTCCTTAAAAGGTCAGGGCTTCTTTGCAGCTGGTTCTCTTTTCAGGGAGTCTTGGTTATGAAAAACACAAAAAAGTTGATATACCAAATAGTGTATTTTTTTGAGATTCTTTCCTAGGAGAAAACACACCGTGTAAAATCTTCACCACCATAGACTGATATTGTTATAATAAATGTTACATCACATACACTCACGAGAACGTCGGCCATAGCTCATCACATTACTAGGAGTAAATCTGTCATAACCTGAGTCACTGTAGAAGCACTCCAGTCAAACATGTTGAATTACAGCTAGATTTTAGCATTAATTATAATAATTATATCATAACCATCATTTCATCATAAAAATTAGTTTCACTATGACATTTTGTTCTTTGTTCCAAGAATTGAAAAATTCCAAACTGCAAAGGTGTTTAAAAATAATGTTTGATCAAGGTTAAAAAATGTAAGTTTTTATAGATTTATGGGTTTTTCAAACAGCATTCAAATAAATGATAATTAATATACAGAAAAGCTTGCTAAAACTGATTGGATTCCATACTCCTTATAAGTTAGAAGGATTTACTTTTTACATTTTTTGAAGAGCTATGCATGTGAATTACAAAGCTATAAATATACTGGAGGACCCTGGTGGTATCATATTGAAGAGCTGTTTGCGAAGAACACGTCTCTTCAGTACCCTGAGGAAGGCACAGAATATTGAAATGTTGACTAAATATTCAAATCGTTCCAAGAATGGATAACCATGAAAACAAAAGGGAACTATGAATTACGGCCCTGAGTTTGTGGCTTGGTCTGAGTAAGCTCTGTCAAAAGCCGTTTCCAGTGTCCCTTGCCTTTTCCCTTCTCTTCTCCTTTCTCCCCTTCTTTCAATTCTAGAGCTGAGCAAGGTAGGCACCAGCAGCAAGTGAGTAGGAAAGAGGCTAAGGTGGCCAAGCACCAGGTGCTGGAACCCAGCAGGGTGAGGAGGGTCAGAAACCAGAGATGAGTGGAATTTTACAGCTGCTCAGGAAAGAGAAATTGGAGTAATAGAAGAGCTTGAGCAAGGCAAAAAAGGAGGAGCAAGTGAAGCTTCTTTAAGGAAAAGCAAGGAATCCTAGTCCACAGCAGAATAGAATCCCCAGAGTAGCACTGTAACAGATAGAAATAGAAAGGCAGAAATTAGATGACACTATAAATTTCCATCTCCGATGTTTGTAATTTTGTTCAGAGACTACCATCAAAGTTGAATGTTAAGATAAAGCATTCCATAAGTGTCCACTGAATTAATAATTGGCAATAATTTTGAGAATAGATTAGGAAGGGGAGAGAGTGAAATTTGAGGAAGGGCAATTTGAGGTACAGTATGGTGTCTATAATTCATAGTCATTGATCTATGGACTCAAATATGAATTATGGAACAGAGTTTCTATAAAAAGCCAGTACAAACCACACGAACTCTTACTGAAATATATGAACAATTTGGAGCCCAAAGCAGGTTGATTTTTAAACTACACAATGATGCATATTGTAAGTGGAGGTGAAGGGTACCTGCCAGGTGCTGTTGAAATATATAGGAGAACAGAACAGGTGCAGCGGCTGGAGCAAGAAAGCCAAGCAGTCTCTATGCTATGGGTTAAAGAGAAGTTAAAAGAGATCACCACCTCTAGTCCTGGGAGGCAACCTGATAGATGGCTGGGCAACAGATCGCAGTGATAACAGCACACACATGGGAAGAAAGAACACCATAGTAAGCTGGAGCAGTCTGTAGAAAAAGACAGATGCCTTCCTAGAGACAAGATGTGTAGTTGATGAACATCCTGAGACACTCTATGGGAGCCTTCTGAGCTGAGAGACTCTCGATTTAACTACATCTGAGAAGTCATCACAGCATTGATATTCTGTTCATTATTTGTTCTGGCTTCATCCATTACTTTTATACCCAGCTATTGATAACTTTTCAAAGTTGTTAACATAATAGAATTTGTGCAACCACCATCACAGTCATCAAAATGTGGAAGCACTCCATCCCCACACAGCTCTCATTCATGCTACTCCTTTATGGTCACACTCCCCTCCCTCATTCCAGACCACCCTTAACCTCCAGCAATCCCTAATCTGTTCCCCTATTTAGACTTTTTGTCATTTTGGAAATGAGTAACTGGGGAGAACTCTCTAATGAAGAAAATAGCTATAAAGAGCACTATTGAGACAACTGACAAAATCTGGATATGGACTATGGATTAGATATTAGCACTGCATCAGTGAGAAGTCTCCTATTTTTGATCATTTAATTGTGATTATGTCAGGAAAAGTTCTTGCTTTCAGAAAATACACACTGAAATCTTAGGGAATAAGGAGGCACTTTACCTCTTAGTTTCAAATAATTGTGAATACAGAGGAAGAAAGAGGGAGAGAGAGCACACGTGCACAGGGAAATGAGGCAAAATGTAAACAATTCACAAATCTGGGTAAATGTATACAACAGTTTTGAGATTTACCCTTAAAACTTTTCTGTAAGTTTGAATTATTTAAAATAAAGTTTCAAGGAAAAGTACAATCAGAATGACAACCTGCTTTGCATATTTTATTTAAAGAGTCATGAAAGGTTGAAAAGAATACTAGATATATGTACAGTATAGAGGATCCCCATGTATCATGGATCTAAACAAGTAAAATGGTTTCTCTTTCTCGCCCTCCACTCTTTTGAGGTAACACTATCAAGAAAAAAATTCTAGCAAAGAGATTTTTAAAGTGATGTTAAGGATACAAGATTGGTATAGACTCAGCCAACTCTATCTTTAATAACATCCTAACAGGGCCAAGTGGCAGAGGCTTAGGAGTATGGTCTCCGAGGCGTGAGGCCTGATTTTGAATCCTGGTTCTGCCACTTACTAGCTGTGTGACCTTAGGCAAGTTGATTCACCTCTCTGTGGATCTATAAATAAAGATAGAATAAAAATAGTACCTACCTCTAGGGGTATCTTGTGTTTTAAAAGTGTTTATATCTAACATGCTTAGAAGAGTGCCTAGCATACATTGAGTGTTATATAGGAGCTTGCTGTTATTGAATGGGGAAATTAAAAGAAATTCTCTGGGCAGATACAAAACTGCATGCTGCCTTTTTGTAGGCATTTTTCTCTTCATACTCTCTTTCACATTTGTATCAGATTCCATTTTCCTTAAGAGTATTTTTATTTTCCTGCTCTTTGGCAAAATGTTTCTTAATCTTCAGCAGTAATATATCAATATGGAGTGACAGTTTGACAATATGGTTCTCACTTTTCATAGTATAAATTCAAAGACAAATTGTGAACAAGTCAAGTGAAACTTGTAATTCACAGCTGTGAGGTCACACTAGTGAATTATAAGTTTTTCATTATGTCAGAACTGTGAATTACAAAGACTTTTTTTCTATACTTCCTGTCAAATAATTTATTAGATAACCCTCTATCACAGGATTTTGCAGCATGACAGAACCAGAAAATACAGGGACTGAACTGTGGCATTTCCAGATAGAACAATAAGAACTTCGACATATAAGAATAATGTTAAAAAGAAAGCGTGATGAGTTTCCATTGTACTCCTGCTAAGTTTAGAGTCATTCCTAATGAGCAGTTTGTTTTCTCTAAATTAGAGCCATTGCCATTAAAGCTTGACCGAGGTCATCTTTTTGTTATCCCCTTCTTACTGTCGTCATCAACTATCATTTCTTACAAGTCACTAAGGGTATAATTCTATAATGTTTAAAAAATTAGGGAAATGCAGAATGAGAAGTTTTCCCATGCTGCGGGCTGACAATGAACACCCACAAGGACGTTATACCTCCAACGCAGCAACCAATGATATATATCTGTGGAGAATGTCACCCAGAAAATGAAATAAAATCTAGGGATCCAAGCAGATGCCGAGAATGTGGATACAGAATAATGTACAAGAAAAGGACTAAAAGATTGGTCATTTTTGATGCTTGATGAAACCTAGGAATTCAGAGGAATGTCTTCACTTATACTTGAATTTGCTCTCTCAATGTTTCTGATTGTTGTATAACTTTTGATTTTTCATACAGTCGTTCCCCTTTATCTTTGGGGGATACATTCCAAGGCCCCCAGTGGACTTCTGAAACCTCAGATAGTACCAAACATTTATACACTGTTTTTTTCTATATATACATACTTATGATAAAGTGTAACGTATAAATTAAGCATAGCAAGAGATTAATGATAATAAAATAGAACAATTATAACATACTGTAATAAAAGTTATGTGAATGTGGTTGGTGTCTCTTGCTCTCAAAATATGTTCTTGTAAAGTATTCACCTATTTTACAATGTGGTTGACTACAGGTGATTGAAACCACAGAAAGGGAAACTTTGGATGAGGGGGCACTACTGTACTTAGAGATACAACTATAGCCGGGTGCAGTGGCTCACACCTATAATACCAGCACTTTGGGAGGCGAGGTGGGCGGATCACGAGATCAAGAGATTGAGACCATCCTGGCCAACATAGTGAAACCCCATCTCTATTAAAATACAAAAATTAGCTGGGCATGGTGGCACGCACCTGTAGTCCCAGCTACTTGGAAGGCTGAGGCAGGAGAATTGCTTGAACCCAGGAGGTGGAGGTTGCAGTGAGCCTAGACCGTGCCACTGCTCTCCAGCCTGGATCCTGGCAACAGAGCGAGACTGTGTCTCAAAAAAAAAAAAGAAATACAACTATATATATATATAATTTGATTTTTAAGACCATACTGTATTTAGGTATCTACTCATATTTTGCATAAAGCAATTTTTTGTTCCATTATATGACTTTTTATTTTATTGTATATGTAACCTGACACACAAGAAAGAGTAAAGTTGCTTCCCCAAGCCACACTTTTAATTAAAACCTGGAATCATCTGCAGTCCTTGTTAAAAATTCAGGTTTCTAGAACCCTCTGAAGTTCTGATTAAATGAATTTATGGGAAACCAAAAAAAATTTGTAAAGATATTCTTGTTAATATTAACAAGATAGCTAGAAGATAATTCAGATGTTGTTAGCATAAAGAATACATAAATACTTAAGGTGGTAGATATCCCAAATACCTTAATTTGATTATGTAACAGTGTCAAATTATCAAAAATACCCCAAAAATAGGTACATGTATTATGTATCAATTTGTAAAATATTAGTGTCACTTATTATTGCTGTTGTGAAACTCTGGATAACTTCTTATAATTTTATAGCACTTTCATGTCTTATTTATTATTTATGTCGACCCAATGTGGTATGTAGATTGGGTACTATATTCCCGTTCATTTGTAGGGACATTGGGGTGATAGGGAGTCAGATGAATCAGAGGGCCTAATCAAAAATTATGCCACAATTGAGTATCAAAAGCAAGAATCATATATTCTCATTCCAAATCCAGAGATTATTTTCCACATTGCACTAAACGTCTTTCCCATTTATAAGCATGCTTCTGCAGCACACCCACCCCTAACAAACCCTGATGCTTCATACAGCCCAGACCCTGCTCAGTTTCACATTTGATGAAAAGTCTAATTTTAGAAAAATTCTAAAGTAATTTTTAAGACAATTCCAAAATTTGTACTTGCAAATCTTAAAGAAAATTTACTCAGTTTCAATTTATACCCCACAACTACATGAAACTCTATTTTCTCTTATATCCTCAAAACACGGCTTTCATCAACTGCTCTTTTTCCTCTTCTCTTTGGCCTCTCCAGTCCTGTTCCCTGATTCTACAATGGTGAGAGTCCAGGAGCTAAGCATACACAACCAAATTCTCCTTGAAATTCAGTGAGGTGGATGAACAAGGGAAGCAAAAATAAAATTTTTCATAAATCTTGTTGGGATAGTGAAAGCTGGTAACATTCACTCATCAATAAATGTTATTCCCATTCCTATAGTTTTTGATCTTGCTAGCTTGAACGTTATACTGATGACAATATTGTTATGTATGTATTTGAGTGTGATGGGTAAGACCAAAACTTGGCCAGCATCTCTTTCCACCCTTCATATATTTCAACACTTGTGCAATTTTGTAAAGGTATCATATTCTTTCTAGTTTCTAGACCAGGGCTTTTGCATCATTTTCACATCCTGACACACTGGGATAAACAGCAGAAGTTGTTGCAAGGAAAGAAGCATCCATTTTTTTGCACACTGATAACCTATTAGAGGTACTCCAGTGGGTAAAGATTCCTTGAATGGGAATCTACTCAGTTCTGTGTCTTTGAATATGCTACTTCTACCTAGAATATTCTTTCTCTTTCCTCCCTCTTATTTCTGTATGTTGTCAACACCCCCTCAGCCTTCAGGAAACCACTTAAGTAGTCAATATCCCAGAATGTCTCCCACTGATCTCCCAAGGCTAGGGACGGTGATACTCCCATAGCATTCCTGGGCTTATCCTCAGCTTAGCTCCGCACATTGTAATTTCTTACTTAGCTATATCTCCAATGAGACTTTAAACGTCTTGAGAAAAGGAACAGAATCCTATTTTTTTTAATTTTTAGCACTTATATGATACCTATTAAATGGTTAGCACTCAGGAACTACTAATAAATGAATTAATGAAGTCATGGAGTCTTCCTGGATATATGGCTCTAGTCATCACCGACATACTCCTAAGAAAGCACTGATCTCTGATAATTCTACTGGAAAATAGTCTGATACAGTTTCTAGGACCTTGTCCATAGAAATGAGCCAAGCCTGGTCAGGCTGGCATGTGCCATGTTGCTCTTTCTCATAGCACCCTATTCTTTGCCTATATTATAGTTTGTAATAATGGTATATTTCTAAACTCTGAGTTACCAGGATGGGGGGCTGTGTATAGTCTAGGAAATTAAATGTATATTTTCTATTGTCTTGGAATTTCCATTAAGCACTAAAACTGAGAACAATAGAAGACAAGCAATGCTGAGTACTAAAGAGGGGTGCCAAATACATCCACATAGCTCTTACTAAACGGCAGCAAGACTGGTCCAGAGACCAATGCCCCAGTCAGCACATATAAGCGAAAAAACTAGGGTTCTTTGGAGGAAACCTATTGCATCATTGTGTTGTGAGCTTAGAGGAAAGCATGATGACATTTCTTTCCCCTTTCCCATAGGAGGAAGGATGAGGGTGTCTCCCCTTTCTTTTGCTGAAGCCAGTGGGAAGATGTTCCTAGAGAACCAGTCATACAGATGAAAGGGTAATCTCATGAAGCATGCAAAAACATCTCGCTCCCTAGCTGGGCTGTTAGCAAGATGTGGAATCAAGGGTCCCAGGGCAACTAAGAGACCCAAATGAAGCAGACTAAGAGAAGTCTTGGGTAAAATTGATATTTGACTCCTAGAACAGAGAGGCATATATGAACACACAGACTGGCACTTGCTTCCTTCCGGAAACTCTGTGAGAGGGGAATACTGAATGCAGGTAATTGCAGGGAGCAGCTCTATACAATGGAGCAAAGAAAGAGGAACTGTGGGGCAAGCCTATAATGCTTGTTTATTTATTTACGTATTTATTGTCATGACAAGGATGAATGAATTTTCCAAGGACTAAGTACATACCAAGGAAGATAGGCTTCTATTTTCTTACTGGGACCCTGACAGCCAGTAAGAAGCTAGTTAGGGTGGGGTGACTCTATTATTAAATGGCTGAAGGGTAGATCGCTGGGGACAGGAGTTGAAGTGACTTATAAGGAGTTATAGAATTCCCCCTACAGAGCGCTTTATTCACATCAGGGAACTTCTTTGGATCTTTCAAAAAGACTACAAACATCCCAAAGAACAAGAATTTTGAGCTTCAAATATCACAAACTAAGTAGGAATATTTCTGACCCTTTTCTTCCATGCAGTCTCCGTCTCCCACTGCATTCCAGAAGGAAAAAAAAGGGGGGGAAAAAGAAGAGTGAAAGTACCTGAAGTATGAAAAGGCATAGAATATTTCCCTTTCCTGAGCTCCTGGTCATAGTGGGCAGGGGAGAATCTTTGAACTAGATGTTTGAGTGTTAAATTAGACTGGACAAAGTTGAGTATCTGGAAGTGACCAGAAAGCTGTGGGAATTTGCTTCAAATGTGAAGATGTTCACAAAGGCAGGAAAAAGAAGAGTCAAGAGAAACACTTAGAGATAATGACTGGAGAAAATTAAGCCATTTCTGATGGTAGCATCACTGAGTTTAGCTCAGCCAATGGACTAATCCTGAGTGTTATAGCCTCATCTTGCTAGCCATGACAGAATCTTCAGATGTGTTTGTAAATGACTCGCATATTTCTGAAAACATTGAAAAATAAATCTTTAATTCATGGTAAGGATGGACACATATTTATGCCCAATTTGCTACAAAGCCCCCACTCCTTGCCTCCTCCTCTTCCACCCCACACTCTATGTTACCACCACAACCCTTTGCATCTTCTACATGGAATCCAAGTGGGAGGAACAGGCAGGTTGCAGGGGAAATTTCCTGGAGATTGCTTCAAAAGCAATGGGCTAAACTACCGATGATGTGACTCAGATCATACTTACAATCTTCTTCTTCATGAATTCTAATTCCCAAGTAATTTTAAAAGAGATGTATTTTTGTAAAACAAAGCTGAAATTGTCACTCACCCACTCAAAACTTTTAATTAATAATCTGTCACTTGCCACAGTACTACGAGTACTGAGTCTTAGCTAGATACTCAAATCCCTCATAAATTGATCCAAACTGTCTTCCTAACATAAGTCCCTATGTGCTTTACATTTTAGATAAATAGAACAATTTACTTCACTTTTATTCATTCAAGAATCTCTGTTATGAATGAGTGAAGGCAAAGCATTCATTCTGCAAAAATTTACTATGCACCAGCTACATGCTTAGTATAGAATGCAAACAAAACCAACCCAGGCCCTTCCCTCACAAAGCTAAGCGGATTTGCAAAAAAAAGAAAATGTAAAGATGTTTGAGAAGTAATTAAACAAATAAAGTATTGCCACTGAGATATGTACTGCAAGTTTTGCTATGAAGACAGACCATGATCAATCTAACTGGGTTTTGACACTGATTGACATCCTATCTCCTCATTTCTTTTGTCAGTCAGTTACTTCCAAAGGGCATCTTTGGCACAACCATCAGTCTCTAGGCAAGAGCTGCGGGGAAAGAATGTCTTGTCTCCCTTTGAGGAACTCATCTATCCAGGTCTCCATCTACACATGGCAAAAGATTCCGGTCCGGAAGGATCCATCAAGTACTCAAGTCCTTCATGTGCTTCCCCTTGGGCTTTTCTCACTCTCATTAATTATGCACCTGTTTCACTTTTCAAAATACCCTTCCATTCACTCAGCAAACATTTAAACAGCATACCACCTGTCTTTGCATGTACTGAAAGTCATCCTCTCATGTCTGTGTGCCTAAATCCTCTAACTTGATGCCACCTCAGGCAGCAACACTCTGATTTCCCCTAAGCCAAATGTGCCTTCTGACCACCCAGAGCACCTAACTGTGCCTCTCATGCAGCCTACCATTTTCTACTTTGTATTAATTATAGAGCTCAACTTTTGAGAAAGAGAGGAGGAGAGAAAACAGGGAGAGGAAGAGGATGTTGAGGCTTGATGACATGAAGGACAGTGAGTCAAACCTCTCAGGCTTAGTAACATCCCCTGTGTATTCAATATCATCCTAAGCAGGATGGGGGTGCAGGGCCATTAAGCTGCAGTCACTGTTACCAGGAGGCCTCTTGAGAGAAAGGGGGGAACATAGTATTGTAATCTTGTTAGACATGATTTATAAAGAATGTAAGAATACCAAGTTAATTGAGCCACCTCTAAAATTCATAGAAGATTTGAAGTGGTTAAATATATATAATGGTATATGATCCAACTTCATATTTTTAAATTGGACAGTATTGACTTTAAAGTGTTTTTCTCCAAGTTTTCAAAATAGTCAATGCTGAAATAGCACCCGTCAAAATGTATCCCGTGACTGTTATAACAAGCTTGTCCTAGATACAAGAAAACTAATTGTGGAGTCTGTTTTTCTCCCTTTTCTATAAATACATTTTAAACAAAGGGTTATGAATTTAATTAAATAAATATTAACACATTCCTTGAAAAAATAATGTCTTTCATAAGATTTCAGTCTCTTGGCACCACCTCTTCAATAGCCAGAGCAATAAAGGATTTAATCTTGTTCAAAATATGAATTTTTAGTGGTACTGGGATTTCTGGAAAGCAGTTATTGCACACCAGCTTGCTGAAGGAATGTCTTTTGCTTAAGAACTTGACTGAGTCTTCTATTGAAAAAGTTTTACACACTTATGTTTGTGTATTTAGTGATAAACTGATCTTTTGAACGGTTACATTACAGTCATTTCTTTTCTACATCCTGAGGTTAACCAACCTACAAGAACATTGCAAAGATTGATTTGAATCACAGAAACAATCCCATTACAAAGTGAATAATTTTGGATCAGCTAAAAGAACACTTAGAGTCCTAAATTCAAATATTTTCTTTATCACTAAATCGGCTTGTTACTTTAGAGCTGTAATTAGATAAAAGAAACCACTTTACAATATCTTTCTTATGGACCCTCGCCATATTTGGACAACTAGTAGAAGTGACATAAGGCAGTCTATGGTCTAGCAGTTAAGAGTAAGAATTCTGGAGTCACACCAACGTGGATTCAAGTCCTGTCTCTGCCACTCAGTGATTGTGTGGCCTTGAGAGAGTTACTTAATCTCTCCAAGGTTCATTTTTCTTACCTATAAAATGGTTATAATAACTGAACTATATTATAATAATGTTGTTAAGATTAAATAAAGACATATGGAGTATTTAGCATAGTGACTGCATACAGGAAGTGTTCAGTAAATGTCATTTATTATTTATCATATTATCATAATTTATTACAGTGTAGTGTTATTATTTCCATATCATCCATTGTTCATGAACTAAGCCACCTTTCATTACCCATCTATCCACCTCCTCCCATCTTATGACAGATTCAAACCAACAGAAGCTCCATGTGAATGAAGGTCAGTGAGGTGGCTTTGATAGGAAGCAAGGTGAAACCCCATCTTTACTAAAAATACAAAAAAATTAGCTGGGCATGGTGGTGCATGCCTGTAATCCCAGCTACCTGAGGCAGGAGAATCACTTGAACACCGGAGGCGGAGGTTGCAGTGAGCTGAGATTGAGCCATTGTACTCCATCCTGGGCAACAAGAGTGAAACTCTGTCAAAAAAAAATAAATAAATAAGTCAAGAGATAACCACAATGGAATCTTCTGAGAAAATAAAGATGTGCATCATGTTGTCAACCCTTTTATATACCCACAAAACTTCAGTGATATACACATGTCCTCAAGTGACTTTAGAGAAATTTAAATTAGAGAATTAGTCATTCAAGAAATACGTTATTAAGTGCCTACTATGTACTTGCGATGAATAAGAATAATAGTCTCTCCCTCATGGAATTGATATTCTAGTAGGAGCAACAAGCTTTGGACAACTATTTCCTTATAATTGTGATTAAATGTTTCAAAGATTTAGAAAGGTTAACCTAAAAAGAGCACTAAAGGAGAAAGTCTCCTTTCTGATGCCAGACTGTAGGGGTCAGAGAAGCCTTCTGTGAGGAAGTGATGTTTAGATGGAGATCTTGGGAAGAAGCCATCAATAATTTGGCTATGGAGACAGCAGTCCTGGTGGAGCAAACAGCAAGTGAACAGTCGCTGAAGCTGGAAGGAGTCTGATGCATTTGAAAACTGGAGGAAGACCTGTGCAATGGAGCTCAGAGGGTGAAGGCAGGAGTGACAGGAAATGAAGCCAGTGAGGTACACAGGGACCACATCATGTAAGGGCTGTAGATTGTCTGTCATTGGGACAATTAACGGAGAGCAAATATTGGCTTAACGCAGCTTCCAGGTATGAAGGCAACCAGATATGAAGAATGCTTGCCAGTGGGATAATGGTCTTGGATATAAATTAGAAATTTGTTCATTTAAAATAATAGAAAATGGAATATCCTAATTTAGAATATTTTAAGGGAGGTTCGGTATTTTAAGAAAGAGAAAGGAAATAATGTTTTATACATGACTTTAAGGTAGAAAAAAGACAAAAATAGCAAGGATGGGTGCTGAGACACAATCCTTCAAGGATTTCTCATATTTCTGCACTTTTGCAAGTGAAGCATTGACACTCCATTTCTTGAACATTGTTTCAAGGATGTTTGAATAGCCGAAGATAGAAGTAGAGTCTCTCTCCAGCGCAAAGGGTTACCATGCTTATTGCCCACTAGAAAAGGTGAGAGCTCCCTAATCTTAGGGTTCTTCTCCTTTAATGCAACATACTGCATATACAGGTGTCAGCTGGGTAGGAACTGGCATCAAGGTATGCATATTGAGAGGAAGAGAAAGCAATTATGAGGGAGGTCAACATAGCATTGTAATTAAAAGAATAAACTTTGGAATCAGCCTATGTGGTTTGAATATCAGCTACGCCACTTATTAAACATTTACTATTTCCTTTCAGCTTTGGCAACATGGAGAAACTCCAGCTCTACAAAAAATTTAGAAATGTAAAAACCAGCCAGGCATGGTGGTGACTGCCTGTAGTCTCAGCTGCTTGGGTGGGAGAATTATCTGGTAGGTTGAGGCTGCTGGGAGCTGTGATCGTACTACTACACTTCTAGCCTGGGTGACAGAGTGAGACTCTGTCTAAAAAAAAAGAAAACCTCCTGCAAAGGGTGTTACAAGAAAGAAAAATTACAGATTAATATATTCTATAAACATACATGCAAAAATTCTGATGAAAATACTACTAAATTGAATCCAGATAAATAAAAATATAATTCATAATTATCAAGTTGAATTTATTCTAGGAATACAAAGTCGGGTTAACTTTTTTTTTTTTTTGAGACAGAGTCTCGCTCTGTCATCCAGGCTGGAGTGCAATGGCGCAATCTCAGCTCACTGCAACCTCCACCTCCCAGGTTCAAGCAATTCTCCTGCCTCAGCCCCCAAGTAGCTAGGATTGCAGGCATCTACCATCACACCTGGCTAATTTTTGTATTTTTAGTAGAGACAGGGTTTGACCAGGCTGATCTTGAACTCCTGACCTCAGGTAATCTGCCTACCTCGGCCTCCCAAAGTGCTGGGATTACAGGTGTGAGCCACCATGCCCAGCCTGGGTTAACATTTTTTTAAAAAATGATTACTATAATTCAACATATTAACAAAATAAAGGGAAAGAATCACATAATCATACAAATAGGTACAGAAAGAACACTGATAAAATGCAATTTCTATTCATGATAAAAGCTTTCAGCAAATTAGGAATAAGAAAAGAACCTGAGAACCTCCTTAAGGTGATACAGGGTGGATTCAAAAATTTACAACAAACATCATAATTAATGGCACAATATTGAAAGCTTTCTCTTTGAGACTGAAAATGAAACAAGGATGTCTGCTATCACCGCTAATCAAGATACAGGTAGAGTTTCTAGCCAGTACAACAAGGGCAAGAAAAATCATTCAAAGATATGATAATTATATTATAAAGGAATATGCAAATGATATAAGCTATATGGGAAAATTCCAAAAGAATCTACGGTAAAAAATTATTTAGTAATTTTTTGGCTAAATATGCATATTTAACAGGTCATAGGAGGGGCTATGAATATTCATAAAGTTGGTCCTGACACAATGCGTACTAAACAAATGTCTATGTAACATATGACCCACGCTTATTTTGGGATGCAGACTTAACATATAAGTGTATTGTAATTAGATTCTGCATGTACACACAGACACGTGAGTGTGCAATTTCTGTAAACCACCCAGCACTTGTCCATGGTTAGCTGCCTTTTTATCAGGAGAAATGTACTGAAATCAGTCTCTTGTCTAATTAAAGCTGTAGTTACAGCTGGTAAAACAGGGAGAAGGAGTCAGTCAGCCTATCTTGAATCTAGTACTCATTTGGCTGCTCATGAAAAAGAAAAACCTTGTGGCAGCTAGAACATAACTTTTTAAGTGTAGGAGTGTGTAACTTAACTGTCGCCTGGCATGGTCTCAGGTCCTGCTTATAATTGGTAACTTATTGTTACAGAGTCTGTTTTGTCAGTTTTATGGTCTTTTCTTATTATTATACTTTTAAGTTCTGGGATACATGTGCAGAATGTGCAGGTTTATTACATAGCTATACATGTGCTATGGTGGTTTGCTACACCCATCAACCAGTCATCTACATTAGGTATTTTTCCTAATGCTATCCCTCCCCTAGCCCCCCACCCCCAGACAGGCCCCAGTGTGTGATGTTTTCCCCCTTGTGTCCATGAGTTCTCATTGTTCAATTCCCACTTATGAGTGAGAACATGCAGTGTTTGGTTTTCTCTTCCTGTGTTAGTTTGTTGAGAATGATGGTTTCCAGCTTCATCCATGTCCCTGCAAAGGACATGAACTCATCATTTTTTATGTCTGCATAGTATTTCATGGTGTATATGTGCCACATTTTCTTTATCCATTCTATCATTGATGGACATTTGGGTTGGTTCCAGGTCTTTGTTATTGTAAACAGTGCAGCAATAAACATACACGTGCATGTGTCTTTATAATAGAATGTTTTATAACCCTTTGGGTATATACCCAGAAATGGGATTGCTGGGTCAAATGGTATTTCCAGTTCTAGATCCTTAAGGAATCACCACACTGTCTTCCACAATGGTTGAACTAATTTACACTTCCACCAACAGTGTAAAAGTGTTCCTATTTCTCCACATCCTCTCCAGCATCTGTAGTTCCTGACTTTTTAATGATCGTCATTCTAATTGGTATGAGGTGATATCTCACTGTGTTTTTGATTTGCATTTCTCTAATGACCAGTGATGATGAGCTTTTTTTCATATGTTTGGTGGCCACATAAATGTCTTCTTTTGAAAAGTGTCTGTTCATATCCTTTGCCCACTTTTTGATGGAGTTGTTTGGTTTTTCCTGTAAATTAGTTTAAGTTCCTTGTAGATTCTGGATATTAACCTTTTGTCAGATGGATAGATTGCAAACTTTTTCTTCCATACTGTAGGTTGCCTGTTCACTCTGATGATAGGTTCTTTCACTATGCAGAACTTCTTTAGGTCAATTAGATCCCATTTGTCAATTTTGACTTTTGTTGCATTGCTTTTAGTGTTTTAGTTATGAAGTCTTTGCCCATGCCTATGTCCTGAATGGTATTGTCTAGGTTTTCTTCTAGGGCTTTTATGGTTTTAGTTCTTATGTTTAAGTCTTTAATCCATCCTGAGTTACTTTTGGTATAAGGTGTAAAGAAGGGGTCCAGTTTCAGTTTTCTGCGTATAGCTAGCCAGTTTTCCCAACACCATTTACTAAATAGGTAATCCTTTCCCCATGGGTTGTTTTTGTCACGTTTGTCAAATATCAGATGGTTGTAGATGTGTGGTGTTATTTCTGAGGCCTCTGTTCTGTTCCATTTGTCTATATCTCTGTTTTGGTACCAGTGCCATGCTGTTTTGGTTACTGTAGCCGTGTGTATAGTTTGAAGTCAGGTATCATGATGCCTCCAGCTTTGTTCTTTTTGCTTAGGATTAAATAAGAGAAGACACAAACAAATGGAAAAACATTCCATGCTAATGGATAGGAAGAATCAATATTGTGAAAATGTCCATACTGTCCAAAGTAATTTATAGGTTCAATGCTATCCCCATCAAGTTACCATTGACTTTCTTCACAGAATTTGAAAAAAAATACTTTAAATTTCATATGGAACCAAACAATTGTTTACTGATTTTAATAATTTATCATAGTTTTTTGCTATCTTTTGTTGCTGGATACATGGTCAATAAAGAAATAAATTTTATTTCCACATAGAACAAACAGATAATTAGAAAATTTTCAATGTTTTAAATATATCATATATAATATCATCAAAAAATATCAAACAGCTAGGAGAAAATCTAAGTAAAAATGTTTAACTAACTACACAGAAACTTTAAAACATCATTGAGAAAAAAAGTGGAAGATCTAAATAAGTGGAATGATATATCAGGTTCATGCTTTGAAAGACTCAATAATGTAAAAAAGTTAACTCACTCAAATTGATCTATAGATTTTAATGTAATTGATAGTCCAATTAAAAAGGCATTTATGCTTTTTGATGAATTTAGCCTAAAACTCAAATGAAAGGATTCTAGTTTTAGAAACATAGAAATATTTTTTCTATTTCTTCAATTAAGTACAACTAAAAGCCCTAGACACAATGTACAAAGCAAACAAGGTGACCGAAAGATGGAGAAGAGTGACTGGAGATCACAGGACCCAATTAACTACAAAGTGGTGAGATTCCTGGGTTTTCTTTTTGCCTCATATATCCTAACTGAGTACTAGAGAAGCCAGAAAGTCACAAAAGGTAATTAGCAGAGACAAAAACAAAACAAACAAGCAATTAATTAATTAATTAAGGCTGCTTTCTAGCCTGGGGACAAGGAAAGAGATAGTCAAGCAAGACAGAAAACTATTTGACAATAACTGCTCTCCTACAGCCAAATATCACAGAAAACACCTATGACCTCAAGCATTTCTCCTCTAGCAAAAGTCAGATGAAGAGCCTAGACTACCAAAATATTCAGGTTGTAACAAGACTCTCCAACCTCCCCTCTATGATGGTGTCAAAGGAAAGTCAAACGAGAAACGAAAATTTTCATCCCTGCTGGGTAGTAACAAGAACCTCCTCCCATCAACAGTGGAGACCACATGCAAGTCCAAGTTTTCACCCCCATTTGGCAGTAATGAGGCAACCTCACCCATTTATCCCCAATTCAAAAAGACATAGCATTCCTAAATACATATTACCACACCACAGAGGTGCAAAATATGTGAAGCAAACTGATATAATTGAAAGGAGAACTAGACAAATCCACTATGGAGGCTATTCAACACCCCTCTCTCAGCAATAGATAGAAGAGAGAAAAGCCTCAAGGTTACAGAACTCAACACCATCAGTCAACAAGATCTAATTGACATTTATAGAATACGCAACCCAATAACGATAGAATACATATTCATTTCAAGTTCCCACAGAACATATATTGAGATAAATAATATGCTGCTTCACAAAACAAACCTCAACAACTTTAAAAGAATTTAAATCATAAAGAGTATGTTCTTCCACCACAATGGACTCAAACTACCAATCAGTAACAGAACATAGCAGGAAAATCTTCACATATTTGGAAACTAAACGATGAACTTGTACATAATCTATGGATCAAAAAAGTCTCTGGGGAAATTTTTTTAAATGCATCGAGTTGAAAGAAAATGAAAATACAACATATCAAAAATTTTGGGGATTCAGTTAAAGCAGTGATGATAGAGAAACTTCTATCACTAAATGCATACATTTAGAAGATTGAGTAAATAATCTAAATTCCTACCTCAGGAACTTAGAAAAAGAAGGGCAAAATAAACTCCAAGCAAGCAGGAGGAAGGAAATAAAAATAAGAGTAGATATCAATGAAATTGAAAAGCAAATTTTTTGAAGAGGAAAAACAACTCATTCAATATAAAATTATTTCAATAGCCTAATAACAATTTTAAAAGTTGAATTATTGATTTAAAAACTCACAAATAAATGATCTCCAGGCCCAGAGAGTTTCACTGGAGAATTCTACCAAGCATTTAAATAATTAACACCAGGGTCAGCCACAATGGCTCACACCTATAATCCCAAAATTTTGGGAGGCCAAGGGTGAAAGGATTTCTTGAGCCCAAGACTTTGAGACCAACCTGGGCAACACAGGAAGACCCTGTCTCTACAAAAAAGTTAAAAATTATCTGGGTGCAGTCTCATGTGCCTGTAGCCAGAGCTACTTGCAGGGCTGAGATGAGAGGACCACCTGAGCCTGGTTGGTGAGGCTGCAGTAAGCCGTGTTCACACCGCGCACTTCAGCCCAAGCAACAGAACAAGACTCCATCTCAAAAAAAAAAAAAAAAAAAAAAAGTAACACTAATTCCACAAAATCTATTCCGAAAAAATAAAAGAGGAGTGACCACTTTTGTATCAGTTAAGGTTCTCCAGGAAAACAGAACCAACAGGGAGTGTGTGTGTTGAGGGTGGGGTATTTTAAGGAGATGGTTGACATGATTGGGAAGTTGGCAAGGCTGAAACCTATAAGGCATTCAGGCTAGGGGAAAGCTGATGTTGTGTTATTGTGTCCTAGGCATTCTGGAGGCAGAATCCCTTCTTCTAAGGACCTCAGTATTTCATCTTAAGGCCATCAACCGATTGGATGAGGCTCAGGCATGTTATGGATGATAATCTACTTTATTCAAAGTCTGCTGATTTAAATGTTAATCAGGTCTTTAAAAATACCTTCACAGTAACATCTAACCTGGTACTGGGTTCCATAGCCGAGCTAAGTGGACACATATAATTAACCATCACAACTTCTCAATTCATTGTTTAAAACTAGCATTACCTTGATATCCAAACCAGATGAAGCCAGTACAAACACATATCTGGAGACAAATATGCTTCACGTACAGGCAAAAATCCTTAACTAATGTTAGCAAATAGAATTCAGCAACATAGAAAACATCATATGACTAAACTGAGTTTATTCCAAGGACATAAAGCTGATTCGATATTTGAAAAGCAGTAAATAAAATCTACCATATAATAGGCCAAAGAAATAATTCTCATAATCATATCAAATAATGAAGTAAAAACATTTGACACCTTTCAATGCCCATTTATAATTGAAAACTTCTGGAAAAAAATAGAAATAGAGAACTTCCTCAAGTCAATAAAAAAGCATCTATAAAACAACCATAATCAACAATATACTTAGTGGCGAATGACAGTGTTTCTCCCAAAATTGGAAATAAGGCAGAGGTGTCTTCTCTCACCTCTTTTATTCAACATTGTTCTGGGATTTTTGCCAATGAAATGAAGGAAGAAAAGGAGAGAAAAGCCCTGCAGATTAAAAAGGAAAAAAAAAAAGAAGACATCCATATTTGCACATGATGTGATTGTCTAAGTAGGAAAATCACAGGAAATCAACAAAAAGCACCTAGAACTAATAAGTACAGCAAATTTACAAGATACAAGATCAACATACAAAAATAAATTATATCTCTGCTTACCAGCAATAAATGTGAAAAAATAATGAAAAATACAGTACCATTTACAAAAAAATTTAATTACTGAGGTGTAAATCTAACAAAACATGCACACAACTTGTATGCAGAAAAGTACAAAATACTGATGGGAGATCAAAAAAGATCTAAATAAAGTCAAAAAAGATCTAAATAAATGGAGAGATGTACTGCGTCCATATATTGGAGGATTCAACATAGTAAGGGTGTCAATTCTCCCCAAATTTTTATGTAGGTTTATTATAATTCCTGTAACAGTTTAACCAAGATACTTTATTGCAGTACACAAAATTATTCTAAAATATATACAGAAAGACAAAGGACATAAAATCGCTAAGACAATTTTAATAAAGAAGAATAAGCTGAAAAGAAAAACTTTCCCTGCTCTCAATATGTATCACATAGCTACAGTAATCAAGACTATGTGGCACTGACAAGATATACACAGATCAATGGAACAGAACAGAGAACCTACAAATAACCCAAAATGAGTGCTGTCAACTGATTTTTGACAAAGATGCTAAAGCAGTTCAATAAGGAAAGAATAGTGTTTTCAACAAATGATCCTGGTGCAATCAGACATCCAGAAGAAAAAAAAAGAAAGAATCTTGACCTAAACATCACATATTATAGAAAAGTTAACTCATAACAAATGACAGATTTAAATGTAAAATATAATACTGTAAATTTTTTTTAAGAAAACATAGGATGCTTACAACATGGTGACTACCATTAATAACCTGTTGTATTCTTGAAAAATGCCATAAAAGAGTGGATATTAAGTGTTCTGATCACAAAAAAATGGTAAGTATATGAGGCAATGCATACATTCACTAGTTCGATTTAATCATTCCACAATGTGTAAACATTTTGAAGCATATTGTATATAATAAATATACACAATTTGTATTTGTCAATTAGAAATTAATTTTAAACCCTGGTAATGACTGAGGGTTCTAGGGAGTGGGAAAATTGCCTTCCTAGGAAGCGAAGTAGGCACCTGACCAGTAGGGAGAGGGTCACAATGGTGATAACGAGACTACTAGGATTTGAAATCCTGTGCAGAGTCATTGGCTCCACAAAGAACAGATCTGCAGCTTCCAGGACTATTGGTATGCATAGTTTTGAATACTGGTGTGACATTATGCATTTCTGTAAGGTCAGTTTTTATTTTCTTTAGGAGCTGTTACACTTGCCCAGTATTGATCCATGAGAAGTTCCCTGCAAAGAATATACTCCCCCTTGGGCAGCTAATAAACAGTCTAAAGCTAGGTGATTGTCTAATGCCATTTGGGCTAGAAAGTCTTGTCTCTTAGTTAAGAGGTGTAGGGCTTGTAATGCTTTGTGCGTGGGTAAGGATAGAACCAGCACCATTTGCTGGTTGATGGTAATGGTGCCCAGTGCTATGAGGTGCCCAGTATGGGAGTGGCCCCCATGAACAAGCAGATCAGGAAGGGAACTTTATTCAGTGGAAGGTTGGATTTGAGGGTGGTTTATGGAAACTTGTAAGTAGGCCTGAAACACCTAGTGTGCAACTTACAGGGGGTGAAGCGATACAGGGGAGGAAGCAGAGTATACAGTATAGATGCTGCCCTTCTTTGGACCATAAGAGACCACTCTCATTGTATAGGAAGGCTACAAACAGACAGTTCCTTAGCCACAGATAATTTATGCCCTGATGTGAAGTGGGCATGAGCTAAATTACTAACTTGTAAGGGCAGAAAAGGAAGATGTAATAAATATCACTTCCCTGTCTTATCTCAATATGCAATGCATGTAGATCTTGGGTGCATAAAATTGGGCTGCTCTGTGGCAGCATGGAACAGGATTAGAGGGTTAGGGTGGGACATGTGTCCGCATCTAACAAAGGACCAGGTGACTTGTGGGCTATGCAATACCTCTGGTATAGGCCTGTGCAGCAGGGGGCTTTTATGGCAGGTGTAGCAGTTCAGGGATTTTGGCATCTGGGCTGAAATTTCCATGAGATGATATAAACCCAATAGGTGGTAAAAGCCTGGTGGCATGTGAGGAAAAGGGAGGACTGTCTGGATGATGTTTTCGGAGGTTTCAGACATCTCCTTTTAGTTGTAGGGTTCCAGACAGAAGTCACTGTGCTAAGGGAGACCTAAGGTTAAGTGTTAGAATGGCGTCATTGGACCCAACAAATAGCAACTCCCCCATATATTTAGGAGGGCACAGAGGATAGGGGTATGTGGCCCTTTAGGCAGAGAGCAAGGCCTCAGAGGAAGGGGCAGGAATTAGTTAGCAAGCAGTGTTTGTTGACCCAGTATGCTTCTAGATGGCTCAGGGTTGTGTTATACTCTTGTGGTTTTGACCCACTATTTGGCAGAAGACCTTTGTATGTGACGTGAAGCTGAATTTGAGGTTAGACATATTACATATTCCAGGAGAAAGAAAGAATCCAAGATATCAAACTCCTACAATTACCCACAGTTAGAGTAGAGGGCAGCAGGTGCTATGGCACAGAGACTGGCTGCAGCAGCAGGAGCAGGAGGCAGGCTGAAGAAGGCAACCTCTACCCACAGGGTAAGGATGTTGTGATTTGTCCAGCACTATCAGTGAAGTACACCACTACCTTTCTGTCTCAGACAGTTAAACCCAAGGGTATTCCCACCTGGCAAGGGGTGGCAGCAGTGGAGTTGCCAGTGGTGCTGTCCATCATTCATAAACAATCGGACACCCAGAAGAAAAAAAAAAAGAATCTTGACCTAAACATCACATATTATAGAAAAGTTAACTCATAACAAATTACAGATTTAAATGTAAAATATAATACTGCATTGTTTTAAGAAAGCATAGGATGCTTAAAACACGGTGACTACCATTAATAACCTGTTGTATTCTTGAAGAATGTCAATAAAAGAGTGGATTTTAAATACTCCGACCAAGTGAATCCAAGGGAGGCTACTTCCTCCTGCAGCTTAGAAAGCCCTCCTTTACCAATTTAGCTCTGTCCTGAGGGCACTGTTTTCATTTCAGCAGATTCCTCTAATGGCAGGGAGGGGTTTATTTTTTTCAGTAGCCATGCCATGCTATAAGGCGAGGGGACTTCCTTAACCCAGGGCATGACAGGCACTTGAGTTCTGAGCCCCAGTGGCTTAGAACTTGCAATGGTCCAAGACTCTAATAATGGCGAATAGGCCAACAGAAGTTGATAATCCAAAGGCATACAACAGGAGGCCATGAGAGACAGGCATCTGGATGAGAACACCAAGGGCAGCCAGTGAGTATCATGCTTCATCCATAAGCTCTAGGAGCTGTGTTCCTCAGTGGCCAGGGCTTACACTCAGAAGTTGGTACTGGATGGCACTTGAGGAAGGGTTGTTTTATGGCCAGTTACAACAGCTCTGAGGCATGATATTGTGGGAACCCTCATGTGAAGGTGATAGATTTATAGGTGATCTCATAAACTGGCCAGAAGAACAGCAAGAGATGTGATAAATGCTAGTACCAAGATGCAAAGAGATGCAATAGGAAGGGGGTCATGTTGAGTGTTGAGGAAGTTTTTAAGAGAGCCTATTATTTGACTGCATCAAGAATCTGACTACTCTCAGAGGATCAGACAATGTCCAGGAACTTAATTTGAGTGGCAGGGCTCTTAAACTTATTGGGCCACAATAGTGCAACTTCTGCTTCAAAGACCAGCAATTAATGTGATCAAGTCTTGCAGGAGTATATCTTGGAGCCAGATCCAGGATATCCACACTATCATCACAGAGATGAAACACAGTCACCTTCTTTGGAGGACTTGGCAGATTTATACAATGACAGCTGCAAGCATGAAATTTGGCTTTGAGCAATCTCAATTATTTATTTGGATATTGGAGAGACGAAGGTCAGTACTTTATAAGAAACTTCTCTACTAAGACACTCAAATGTAGGTGCCATGATGGTACGCAGGGGTTTTATTTCAACTTTCATATATTTTTTTTTTACTTTTATTTTAGGTTCAGGGGTACATGTGCAAGAATGTTATGTAGGAAAACTTGTGTCATGGGAGTTTGTTGTACAGATAATTTCATCACCCAGGTACTAAGTCCAGTACTCAATAGCTGTTTTTTCTGATCCTCTCCCTCTGCCCACTACTGGCCCTCAAGTAGGTAGGCCCCAGTATCTGTTGTTCTCTTTTTGCCCATGTGTTCCCATGATTTAGCTCGCACTTTAAGTGAGAAGATGCAGTATTTGGTTTTCTGTTCCTGCATTAATTTACTAAGGATAATGGCCTCCAGCTCCATCCATGTTCCTGCAAAATGCATGATCTTTTTCTTTTTTCTGGCTGCATAGTATTCCATCGTGTATATGTACTACATTTTCTTCATCCAATCTGTCATTGATAGGCATTTATGTTGATTTTTGTCTTTGCCATTGTGAACAGCACTGCAATGAACATTCATGTTGCATGTGCCTTTATGGTAAAAGTTTATATTCCTTTGGGTGTATACCAGTAATGGGATTGCTGGGTTGAATGCTACTTCTGTTTTTAGTTCTTTGAGGAATTGCCACACTGCTTTCCACAACGGTTGAACTAATTCACACTCCCACCAATAGCATGTAAGTATTCCCTTTTCTTCACAACCTTGCTAGAATCTGTTATTTTTGGACTTTTCAATAATAACCATTCTGACTGGGGTGAGATAATATATCATTGTGGTTTTGATTTGCATTCTCTAATGATCAGTGATGTTGAGCTGTTTTTCCATATGCTTGTGGGCCACATAAATATCTTCTTTTGAGAAGTGTCTGTTCATGTCCTTTGCCCACTTTTTAATAAGATCATTTGTTTTTTCTTGTAAATTTGCTGAAGTTCCTGTAGATGCTGGATATTAGATCTTTGTCAGAGTCATAGTTCGTGAATATTTTCTTCTGTTCTGTAGGTGGTCTATTTACTCTGTTTATAGTTTCTTCTGCTGTGCAGAAGCTCTTAAGTGTAATTAGATCCCATTTATAGGTTTTTGCTTTTGTTTCAATTGCTTTTGGCATCTTCATCATGAAATCTTTAAACACCCCTATGTACAGAATGGTATTGCCTAGGTTGTCTTCCAGGGTTTTCATAATTTTGGGTTTTACATTTAAGTCTTTAATTCATTTTGAGTTGATTTTTGTATATGGTGTAAGGAAGGGGTCAAGTTTCAGTCTGCATATGGCTACGCAGTTATCCAACACCATTTATTGAATATGGGGTTCTTTTCCCATTGCATGTGTTTATCAGCTTTATTGAAGATCACATGGGTGTGGGTCTGTGGCCTTATTTCTGGGCTCTCTGTTCTGTTCCATTAGAACAAATATGTCTGCTTTTGTATCAGTGCCATGACATTTAAACTGTGGCCCTATAGTATAGTTTGAAGTCAGGTAACATGATGCCTCCAGTTTTGTTCTTTTTGCTTAGGATTGCCTTGGCTATTTGGGCTCTTTTTTTGTTTCATATGAATTTTAAAATTGTTTTTTTCTAGTTCTTTGGAGAATGACATTGGTATTTTGGTAGAAATAGCATTGAATTGGTAAATTGCTTTGGACAGTATGGCCATTTTAATGATGTTGATTCTTCCTATCCATGAGCATGGAATGTTTTCCTGTTTGTGTCATCTCTGATTTCTTAGAGCAGTGTTTTGTAATTCTCATTGTACAGATCTTTCACCTCCCTGGTTACCTGTATTCTTAGGTATTTTATTCTTTTTTTTTTTTTCTGAGACAGAGTTTCACTCTGTGTCACCCAGGCTGGAGCGCAGTATCATGATCTCAGCTCACTGCAACCTCTGCCACCTAGGTTCAAGCAATTCTCCTGCCTCAGCCTCCTGAGTAGCTGGGAGTACAAGCACATACCACCACACCTGGCTAATTTTTGTATTTTTAGTAAAGACAGTGTTTCACTATGTTGGCCAGGCTGGTCTCAAACTCCCAACCTCAAGTGATCGGCCCATCTTGGCCTCCCAAATTGCTGGGTTTATAGGCATGAGCCACCGCACCCAGCCTGATATTTTATTATTTTTATGGCAGTTGTGAATGGGATTGTGTTCCTGATTTGACTCTTGATTAACAAGATTCAGGAGAAGAGCAAATCCCAATTCAAGGAAACTAAGAATCACAATAAAATAATATAGAAGCTGACAGACAAAAGAGCCAATATAAAAAAGAAGCTAACTAATCTGATAGAGCTGAAAAGCACACTACAAGAATTTTGCAATGCAGTCATAAGTATTAACAACTGAATAGCCCAAGCTGAGGAAAAAAATCTCAGAACTTGAAAACTGGCTCTCTAATATAAGACAGGTAGACAAAAATAAAGAAAAAAGAATGAAGATGAACAAACAAAACCTCTGAGAAATATGTGATGATGTAAAGATGATGTATGAATCATTAGCATCCCTGAAGGGGATAGGGAGAAAGCAAACAACTTGAAAAGCATATTTCAGGATATCGTCTATGAAAACCTCCTCAACCTCACCAGAGAGACCAACAATCAAATTCAGGAAATATAGAGAACTCTTGTAAGATTCTCCAAATGATTATCCCAGAGACACATACTCATCAGATTTTTTAAGGTCAAATGAAAGAATGTTAAAGGCAGCTAGCAAAAAAGGCAGGTCAACTACAATGCAAACCCCATCAGGCTAATAGCAGACCTCTCAGCAGAAACCCTACAAGCCAGAAGAAATTTGGCACTTTTATTTAACATTCTTAAAAAAAAAAAAAAAATCTTCAACCAAGAATCTCATATCCATCCAAATTAAGCTTCTCATTGATGGAGAAATAAGACACTTTTCAGAGAAGCAAATGCTGAGTTTGTTACCACCAGACTCACATTACAAGAGATCATAAAAGGAACACTAAATATGAAAAGGAAAGACCATTACTAAAAGTTACAAAAGCACACCTAAGTACACAGCCCACTGACACTATGAAGCAACTGCAAAAACATGCTGGCATAATAATGAGCTACACCACAACGACAGGATCAAATCCACACATATTAATACTAACCTTGAATATAAAAGGGCTAAATGCCCCCATTTAAAAGGCACATAATGGCAAGCTGGATAAAAAAGCAAGACCCAATGATATGCTGTCTTTAAGAGACCCATTTCACATGCAATGACACCCATAAGCTCAAAATAAAGAGGTGGAGGAGAACCTACCAAGCAAATGGAAATCAGAAAAAAAAAAAGCAGGGGTTATAACTCTAATTTCAAACAAAACATACTTTAAGGCAACCAAGATCAAAAAAGACAAAGAAGAGCATTACATACTGGGTAAAGTGTTCAATTCTACAAGAAGATCTAACTATTCTAAATATATATACACCCAACACAAGAGCATCCAAGTTCATAAAGTTGTGCTACATATAGACTTAGTTCTCACACAATAACAGTGGGAGACTTTAACACCCTGCTGACAGTATTAGATCATTGAGGCAGAAAATTAAAAAGACATTTAGGACCTGAACTCAATATTGGGCCAAGTGGATTTAATAGAGCTCTACAGAACTCTCCTCCCCACAACAACAGAATATACGTCCTCATTGCCACATGGCAATACTCTAAAATGAACCATACAATTGAGCATAAAACAATCCTCAGCAAATAAAAAAGAATTGAAATCATACCAAACACTCTCTCAGACCACAGTGCAATAAAAATAGAACTCAAGACTAAAATAACACTCAAAATTGTGCAATTACATAGGATTTAAACAAGCTTTTCCTGAATGACTTTTAGATAAATAATGAAATTAAGGCAGAAATCAAGAAATTCTTTGAAACTAGTAAGAATAAAAATACAACATACCAGAATCTCTGGGACACAGCTAAGACAGTATTAAGAGGGAAATTCATATCACTAAACACCCACATCAAAAAGTCAAAAATATCTCAAATTAACAACCTAACATCAAAACTAAAAGAACTAGAGAAGCAAGAGCAAACCAACCCCAAAGCTAGCGGAAGACAGGAAATAGTAAAATCAGAGCTGAACTGAAGGAGATAGAGATATGAACAACCATTCAAAAGATCAACAAATCCAAATGTTGAGTTTGTGAAAAAATTAATAAGATAGGCCACTAGCTAGACAGGTAAAGAAGAAAGAGAGAAAATACAAATAAACACAATTAGGAATGGCAAAACTGTATGTTACCACTGACCTCACAGAAATATAACCACCAGAGACCACTACAAACACCTCCATGTACACAAACTAGAAAACCTAGAAGAGATGGATAAATTCCTGACACATACACCCTCCCAAGACTGAATCAGGGAGAAATTGGTTCCCTGAACAGAGCAATAATAAGCTCTGAAATTGAATCAGTAATAAATAGCCTACCAACCAAAAAAAGCCCAGGACTAGACGGATTCACAGCCAAATTCTGCCAAATATATGAGGTGGGTGGCTGGAGACCCAGGCCAGGAGGACCTACTCAGTGAGATGAGGGATCAGGGATCTACATAACAGAAGACTGGTCAATTTGCCATAGGGTTGCTGCAGTATGCTGGGGGTCCACTCCAGTCCCTAGTCACCTTGGATTTTCCAGCACCTGACAGGATCGACAATGAAGCCTGCAAAACAGCAAAAACTGCAGCCTGCCTCACCCTCTGGAGTTTCAACCCAGAGGAGTATGAACCTGCTGCCAGCCCAAAGACACCAGCAGGGGTGGTTTCAGACATTAGCCTGGAGATTCCATGCAGTGAAGAGAAACGGGATCCAGGACCTGAGTGAAAAAGCAGTCTGGCTGTTTCTCCGTAAGCTGCTGTGCTGTGCTGGGGGACTGTTCCATTCCTTAGTTACCTTGGACTCCCTAAAGCCTGAAGGCAACAATGGCTAAGGCTGTGAAACAGGAAAGATGGCAGCCCATCCCTCCCACTTGGGAACTCCATCCAAGGGAGGCTTGGAACCGTTACCAGCTGAAAAACACCAGCAAGGTGACTAGTGACCCCAATCAGGAGATTCCACTTAGTGAAGAGAAGTGGGGTCAGGGAACTGCATTTAAAAACCAGTTTGCCACTTTTTTGTAAGGCAGCTGCACCAAAGGCAACAACAGCTAAACCTGTAAAACAGCAAAGACAGTGTCCTGCCCCTCCCTCTGGAAGCTCCATCTCAGGGAGGTATAATACTGCTACTGGTGGTTGACTGGAGTTCAAAGCCAGCAGGTCTTTTACCTAGTGAGGTACCATGGAAGTGGGGCCTGCAAACTGTAGCTGCTCAGCCTACTAGATTCAGCCTCTTTCCTAGGGGTATGCACAGGGATCTAATCTCCCACTTTTCTAGAGCTGCAGCTGCTTTTGCCAGGAAGCCTGACATCTAAAGTTTCCGGGGCTCTATGTATACATGGGCAGCTGTCCTGCTAAAACTCCACGTAGCTCTGCAGGTCAGACTGCAAGCCTTGGTGGAGTGGGTCTAGAAGGGGATCTACTGACCCAAGGATTGCAAAGATCTATGGGAGAAACATGGGTTCCAAGGTTGTTCAGTCACTCACCCACCGCTTCCCTGGGTTGGGGAGGCTCCCCTGGCTCCATGTCATTCCCAGGTGAACTGTTCTCCTGCCCTGCTTTTCTCTGATCTCCATGGGTTGAGTTGTTTTCTTGATGAATCCTAATGTGTGTACCTGAATGCTTCAAGTTGCTTCAAGTTGAAGGTGCTGTATTTACTCACCCCTTCTATTTCTCTCCGTGAGAGTGGTGCACATTAGCTGCTTCTAGTCAGCTATCTCAGCCAGCCCCATTTTCATCAGTTTCTTCTGCTTTTTAAATTTGTTCACTCTGGATTTTCTGTGCCTGGTATATAGCTAGTACTCAATAATTATTCATCAAATAAATGAACTCACAGCTTCCAACTTATATGAATCACTGGCATTTTGTTATCTCAGATTAACTCTCTCCCTAAAGGCTAGCATTATTAAGGGTTTTCAATTTGCAGGTTCAATTAACACTTAATGAAACATTGTTCCTTGACCCCCTGCTTTTGCATTTAGACAGGGCCATTCCAGTGTCACTGATGAAGGCACAAATGTCTTCCAGGGACTCTGAAATCAAAAGATGTTAGTTGCACCCTCACTCTACCTAGAGGTGCAAGTGCTGACAGCACTGCTTTCTGTGAGAATAACCTTCTGAGCTGGAATTAAGCCTGCCTTTTCCCTCTTCCATGTCTCACTTTTTGTCTTCATCTGGGAGATAGGGAACAAAACTGTCGCTATTGCTCTTACTCCTTCTTCTTTCTATCAAATCTCAGCATATTTTCTCCCTTATTCACTGATTCTCTTTCTTAGCTTGGTCTAGGTTTGGTCTGGCTGTGCCTGGAAAGGCACTGCTCACTCCCCTCTGTATGAGGGAGAGTACTTAGATCACCTGGTGGTCTAAAGTTGCTTGCAGTCTTCTGTGCCAGCTTAAAGCACAAGACTACCCCACTGCCTTCTACTGTCATACCATCCAATTACACAGGCCTGACTCTAGAATACTAACATTTAGCCAGGAATTTAACTTCCCCTACTCTAATAGATATGCCCTCACCTTAACACTGTCTAGTTAACATTGATGTAACTTGTAAAATACTAGCTGACATTCTTCAGCATGTTCTGTCTTTCAAAATTACCTATTTCTCAGTCAAGATAATAAAGTGGTTCAAGAAAGAAAAATAAATCTGCATGTTGCATGAAAACACACATGTGGCAGACTCATTCTTTATCTGACAGACCCTGACCCGGCCTACTAACCAGCTGATATTGATGCAGACCTAATTGGCATCATAATCTCCTAATGGGCTGCCCCTAATGGACTGTTCCTAATGGGCAGCTCATATCTACAGAAGAAGCCACTGGACACTAGAATCCCAAGGCAGTTCCCACATGTACAGCACACCACCTCCAGTCAGCCTGGGTCTTACCTAACCTGCCAGCCCAGATAGCATGTCAATCAAAACACTCAGATAATTTTCCCTTCTACTGTGGGATAAAGATAATTTTCCCTTCTACTGTGGGATAAAGACTGTTCATGGCTGTTGTGAAGAACTTACCACACTTCTCTTCCCTTGAACCCCATCACTCAGAGCCTAGACTTTGTGCTAGAAAAGGTTTCCTACTTTGCCATAAAGTTTTTCCATTCTATGCTCAATCTCTGCTGCCTTAGTGTTTCTTTTCACTTTACTATATTTCCCTTAGCTCCAGTACTGAAAGATCATCTTTTTTCCTAAACAAAATAATGACTACAACAAAGAAGTTAATCACTCATTACTATGTTTGATGCTATAGTTGAACTACTTTAAGACAATTTCAATTAAACGTACTTGGAAAACAATGGATTCCCTTAGTCCAAATTTCCAAATGTTTCCTGATCAAATCACATATGCACACTCATTTCAAGCAGAAGTTTGAAAAAAAAATTGTTTACCCTTTTACCAGTGAACAGCTCTTGTCGCATTTAAGTAAATTCTAAAACCACTGAGACTAATTTTATTCCAATGGTTCTGAGTTTATTTTTCCAAATCGTATAAGCTAAGATTAGAGTTATTTTCATAGGGAGAGATTTAGTAAATATCTTAAAACAGAGTTACTAATCTATAGCTCTGGGGACAGTCTGTGTCCTTGCCTCTTCCAGTTTCTAGAGGCTGCCTCCATTACTTGGTTCACGGCCTCCTTCCATTTTCAAAGCCAGCAATTTTGCCAGTCAAGTCTTCTTACATATAATCAATCTGACACTGACTCTTCCGCTTCCCTCATTTGCATTTAAAGGACCCTTGTGGTTACATTGGGCTGATCCAGATAATCCAGCATTATCTCTTTATTTTAAAGTCAGCTGATAGGCAACCTTAATTCCATCTGCAAACTTTAATCCCCCTTGCCATGTAACATAACATATTCACAGGTCCTGGGGATCAGGATGTGGTTATCTTGAGTGGGAAAAGAAAGGGGGGATAGAATTATTCTGCCTACTGCAGATGAGATGTCACTTCTGTGACTATGTGACAAAATACTATGACTTCCATCTTGTTTGCATTCTCTCTTACTGAACTCTCTCTTGTCCCCTTCCTTGCTTACTGTGATGAAGCATGCTTCTAGGTTGTGAGATACTCTGTGGAGAAACCCATAGAGCAAGGAACCAAGCAAGTCTCTGGCCAACAGCCATAAGGAGTTGAAGCCTTAGTCCAACAATGTACCAGGGACTGAATCCCACGGACAA
Organism: Sapajus apella; assembly: GCF_009761245.1. Lineage (NCBI taxonomy): Eukaryota > Metazoa > Chordata > Mammalia > Primates > Cebidae > Sapajus > Sapajus apella. The sequence goes on from NW_022436975.1 coordinate 16,249,803, forward strand.
CCACACAAGTGAGCTAGGAAGCAGATCCTTCCCAGGTGAGACTTGAGATTTGTGCTGCCTTATGAGAAACCAAAGCCAGAGGACTAAAGCTAAGCCACCCTCAGACTCCCAATGTGCAGAAATTCTGAGATAATAAGTGTTATTGTTTTAAGCCACTAGGTTTTGTAATTTGATCAAAAAAATTAACCAAAGATCCAAGTTCAGTTAACCTCAAGCGAGAAAAATACAAAGAAAACCAGTGCTAATCATGTCAAAATCAAACTGCTTAAAAACAAAGATAAAGAGAAAAATAACATATCACATATGAGGTGACAGCAATGGTAATAATGTCTAACTTAACAAAATCAACGGAGGCCAGCAGCAATGGAAGAATATCTTTAAAATGCCCAAATAAAACAATGATCAATTTAGAATTCTATGTCCAGTGAAAAGTCTTCAAAAATTTGAATAAAATAAAGACATTTTCTGATAAAAAAAAAAAAAAGCCAGAAAAAATGTTTTAGCAGTAGGCCTTCATTATAGGAAGCTCTAGAAAAGTAGCAAAACAAACAAACATATAAAACAATTTTAATCTTCAGGTTCAAGAAAAATGATACCAGATGGAAACTTGGATCTATATGAATGCATAAGATATATTACGTATGTGAGTAAACATAAAGACCTACTTTTTTTCTTTGTAAAATTTTCTTAAAGGGTAACATACTGTATAAAACAAAATAATAACATAATGGCATGTGGACTTAAAACAGATGAAAAGCAAAATATATAGCAACAACAGCACAAAAGATAAAGGAGGCACAAGAGGATTTATAATGTTAAAGGTTCTCACATTTTACATGAAGTGATTCACTACTAATTCTAAGTAAACTGCAGTAAGTGAAGTATGCATACTGCAATTCCTAGAGCAGCTGCCAATCAATCAATTGATAACTTAGCTAAAAATAGTATAGCCATTATGGAAACAGCATGGAGGTTCCTCAAAAAAATTAAAAATAAAACTACCATATGATCCGGAAATCTTGCTTCTGGGTGTACATCCAAAGTGAATGAAATCAATATGTTGAAGAGATAACTGCACTCCCATATTCATCATAGCATTATTCACAATAGCCAAGATATGGAATCAATTTTCCCTGACAGATGAATGAATAAAGAAAATGTGGTATCTATATATGTACACACACATACACACACACACACACACACACACACACACACACACATAATGGAATACTATTCACCCTTAGAAAAGAAGGAAATCCCGTCATTTGCCACAACATAGATGAACCTGGGGGACATTATGATGAGTGAAAAAAGGCAGGCCCAGAAAGACAAATATTGCATGATCTTACTTATATATAGAATCCTAAAAAGTTGAACTCTTAAAGGAGAAAGTAGAATGGTGGTTGCCAGGATCTGAGACAGGGAGGAGCACAGAATAGGAGATGTTGGTTAAAGGGTATGAAGTTTCAATTAGCTAGGATGAATTCATTCTGGAGATCTGTTGTACAGCACAGTGGCTATATTTAGTAATAATGTGTTGGGATTCTTGAAAATTACAAAGAGATTAGTTCTTAAATGTTCTCACCACCAAAAAAGTGAGGTGATATGAGGTGATAGATATATTAATTAACTTGATATAATCATTTTACAATGTATATGTATCAAAAAATCATATTGTAGACCATAAATATATATAATTTTTATTTATAAATTATACCTTAATAAGGCCAAGAAAACTTTTTAATAAATAATAATAAATTAAATCAAAATAAAGTAGCTAAAATGCCAATACACAATATAAAAATAAAACTGAATGCTAAAAAACACATGATGACCCAAGAAAAGAGAGGAAAAAAGAAACAGAGGAACCAGAAGAAGATGGGACAAATAGAAAACACATAGCAAGAGAGCAGACATGAAGTATATCAATAAATATATTCAATGTAAATGGATTAAACTCTCCAATTAGGAGGAAATGACTCAGGTTGGCTAAACAACAATACCTAACTATAGGCCATACGCAAGGAACATACTTTGGTATTAAGTATTCAAATAGGCAGAGAGTTCTAAAACACAGAAAGTGACAATGCAAACAACAAGCTGATGTGGCTAGATTAATGTCAAAGTGGACTTTGAAACAATAAGTATATTCACAGACAAGTAGCAGTATTTCAGAATTTAGAAAAAGGGTCAATTCTTCAGAAAGACGTTATAATCCTAAATGTACAAGCAAATATTTACAAAACTAAAATATATAGAGCAAATATTTACAAAAAACTAAAAGAAAAAAGACAAATGCACAATCATGATTAAATATTTTATCATTACTCTCTCCGTAATTATTAGAATAACTAAACCAATAATAAATTCACAAATCTGAACAATACTGTCAATCAATTTGACCTAATACCCAGCAATACCCAAGAAGTTCAGAATTCACTTTCTTTCCAAGTGCACATGGAATATTTATTAAATAGAATATATGCTGAACCCTAAAATGTCTTAATAAATTTCAAAATGTTGAAATACCACAGAATATGTTCTTGAAAAAAACAAAGTTAAATTTTAAAATTATAAAAATAGGAATCTAAAAAGTCTTCCCCCTCAAAATGGAAATCAAACAATATACTTCAAAACAGCACAGGATCCAAAGAAAAATGACAAGGGGAATTAGAAAATATTTTCAATTGAATGATAATGAAAACACAATGTATCAAAATTTGTAGGATATAACAAAAGCAATGCTTAGAGGGAATTTGTTATTTTAAAAATTTTTTAAAGACAAAACTGTCACCCAAAAAATATGATAAAAGCTAATTAAATTGAAACATATAATATTTCATAATTGGAAGAGGTAATATTATTAAAATATAATTCCTCCCTATACTATTTCATAGATTCAACACAATCCAAATAAAATCTGAGAAGACTTTTTTTTTTTAATTGGAGAGTTCATTTTAAATATCATGGAAATGAAAATTACCAAGAGTAGCCAAAATAATTTCAAAAAATAAGAACAGTTTTAAAAAACTTAAAGTACCTGATTTCAATGCTTACTATAAATTTATAGTAATCAAGACAATGTGGTATTGGTATAAATATAGGTTAACTGATAAAACAATACAGGGTCTACCAATAGATTCACACATACATGGCCAGTTGATTTTTGTAGACACCCAATATGATTCAATTGAAAAAATGATCAGGTGTTCTTTTCTAACAAATGGTGTTAGAACCATCCATGTGAGAAAATTTTTTAAAAATTCATCTCAATTCTTATCTCACATGATCATATAAATTAATCCAAAATGAATCATAGACCTAAAGATAGAACTGAAACTCTAAAACTTAGCTTTTAAAAAACAAAAAACAAACAAACAAAAAAAAACAGTATCTTTTTGACCTGGGGTAAGCAAAGATTTCTTAGATAGGGGACAAAAAGTGACAACCATAAAAGAAAGAAAAACAGATAATTAGATTTCATCAAAAATTGAAAATACCAAGTATTGACAAGATGTAGAGTAACTGGAACTTTCATACCTTTTAGTGGAAATGTCAAATTGGTATAACCACTTTATAAAACAGTTTGGCAATCTGCTATGACATTAAACATACATTTATATATGTCCCAGCAAATCATTTATAATAAGTGCTCACTTAATATCAATGACAGATTCTTGGAAACTGTGACTTTAAACAAAACAATGTACAGCAAGTTAACATCATGTGCTTATAACATTAATGAAAAAATAGCTTTGTTATAGGTTGAACCTATCAACAATATTAAGTGAGAACTTATCGTACTAGGTAATTATCCAAGAAAAATAAAAATATATATCCACAGAATTACTTAGATAAAGATACCCATAGCATATTGACTCATAAAAGCCAAATTTGGAAACCCAAATATCTATCAACAGATGAAAAAATGAACATATTTAAGTGTCTTTATACAAAGGAATACTACTTAGAAATAAAAAGTAAATCCGGTAATACACTCAAACAATGTGGATGCATTTCATAGATGAATATGGAGAGAAAAAAATCAGACACTAAAGACTGCATCTTGTATAATTCTGTGTGATGGTAGAAATCAGAAGAGTGTTTACCTAAAGTGTTGCTAAGAGGGCAACGACTGCGAGGAACAGCGGGGGACTTCTGCTATGTCGGAAATGTCCTAAGTATTGATTAGGGTTGTAGCTACAAATGTGTAGTCATTTGTTCAGTCTCATCAAACTATAACTTAAAATTTGATTGTATTATACGTAAATTCCATCTTAATAAATTTGGTTTTTATACGAATGAGACTATTGGTTTACTTAATTAGTGCTATTAGTGAAACAATAACATCACAAAATCATATGTTTAGCAAGTTATGGATCAAAGGTCAGATAGATTGACAAGGAAACATATTCAGGCATTCCTTAACAACATCTAAGTGTACCCCACAAAGCAGACCAGTGACATTATCAGATTACTGTTTTGAAGATTGTTCTTGTCTTGTTTCTTTCAAGATGGTGGGTTGGCTTTTAACATGCCTCAGCCACTTGGAAATAGCAAGACAGTGCATAAAGATTAACTCTCTGAGCTTTAATTCAATAAGGAAAACAGGAATCCACCAGAATCATGACGGAAACCCCAGTTCCTGGGGAGGAGAACGCAGGCAAGCAGCTCCTGTAATGGCGTCCAGATGATAAAAGTGAGGTAATCCCTAGTAGGCAAGAGAGGCTGAGAGCCTTTCTTTGTGATTCATCTTTTCACTGGAGAACAACCCAGGCCAAAGGAAAACCCTTTGCTTCTCTCAAGCCTTGGAGCTAACTTGGAGAGAAGGTTGGAGGCACCGAGACGGAAAGACACCAGGAAAAGCTGCAGGAATTTTCTGAGACCCGGGACCAAAAGCAAGACACCATTTTTATTCCAGGTACATACAAAGTCAGCCATTCTTTGGCAACCCAGCAGCATGCCTGGGCAGGCATTTTTTGTCTCAGGCCAGAGGTTGGAGTGGTTGTGATGGAGTTAGGTAGGGGCCTCCATAGCCAGAACTGTGGAAAGCACTTCAGTAGTAGGCACTGGAATTGTGCTCTATCACAGGCCTGGAGCAGGAGGAGAGCTACTACAGCTGCAGTTTCTCCTGGGTGGTGAGACTTGCAGCCAGGGCCAGTTTGGTGACCTGAAACTGGTCTACATGTGCCATTGCTGGATGCCCCAGCCTGCTCCCCTAATATTGTGGTGCAACAGATCCTCTCTACTTCACCCCCAGTCAGAATTCCAGACATTCATAACATCTGCTCACCTACATTGGCAGCCTGAGCTGCCCCACCCTACCTATCCAGAGTTCTGGAGCAGCCAGGCCTACTCTGCTTCACAGCCAGGCAGATCTCCAGGCATTCAGAGCTCCTACTTGCCTGGAACAGCAGTGTAAGCCAACCTACCCTTTCTATGCAGAGATTCTGGCAAAGCAGGACTCTTTATTCCATGCAAGGGAAAATAGCCAAGCATTCAAATCACCTACTCACCTGAATCAGCAGCCTGAGCCAGCCCAACCCTCTCATGCAAGAATTTTGGTGAAGTGAGACCCCCTCCACCTCCTGCCCAAGCAGATCTCCAGGCAGTCAGAGCACCTATTCACCAGGATTACCAATCTGAGCTGTCCCACCATTCCTGTGCAGAGATTGTGGTACAGTGGGGCCTCTATATTCCATGTCCAGGCTGATCTTCAGGCACCTAGAGCACCCACTCTCCTGGATTAGGAGTTTAGGCTGCCACCCCTACCCATGCAGAGGACTTGGAGCCAAGGAGGTTTCCAAATACCATGCCTAAGCATACATCTGGGCACTTGGTGGCCACCCACTAGATTCTTCCTCAGCACTGGTGCTTATGCCTGCCATCAGGGAAACTATAGGTGGGCCTGCCTGGTCTGGCCACACCCATCTTGCCTCCTGCCTCCACTGAGCTTAGCAGGGAGCTCAGACCACTATGCACTCTACAGATCAGTGCATTGTCTGAGGCAACAGAGAGTTTTTCCCAGTTAACGAGGGTCAAATATACACCTGGCTACATTGGCCACAGATGAATCTTACCCATACATGTCATCTACTGGCTTGCAATTTGAACCACAGAGCCCAATATTTTTTAAAACCTGCCAAAAGAAGTGCATAGGGGTATAGAAGCAAAGCCTAAAAACCCTACCTAACATTCTCTATAATCACACCCCTTAGAGAGTGAGGAAAGAAAAGGGAAAAGAAAAAAACACAGCAATTTTATAAGGAAAGAATGAAAGAAAAATCCTACCCGCACAAAAATAATTACAAAAAGTTACAAGTGCCAACATCTCCAGATGAGAAGAAATCAGTGCAAAATGCTGGCACCATGAAAAATCTGATTGTAGTGACACCACCAAAGGATCACACTAGCTCTCCAGCAATAGTCCCTAACCAAAATGGAAAATCAGAAATGGTAGATAAAGAATTCAAAGCATAGACTGCAAGGAAGCTTAATGAGATACAAGACAAGGTTGAAAATCAATAAAAAGAAACTTCTAAAATAATTTAGGAAATGAAGAAAGAGATAAACATCTTAAAAATCAATCAGATCTGGAATTTAAAAGCTAAAGAATTTCAAAATACATTCCTTGACATGCACAGGTAGAAAGAACAAAAAAATAATTTCAAAATGCAATTGAAAGCTTTATCAATAGACTGGACTAAGCAGAAGAAAAAAATTCAGAGCTTGAAGACCATTCTTTTAAATAAACTCAAACAGACAAAAAAAGAAAAAATAATTTAAAAAATAAACAAAGCCTTTGTGAATTACAAGATTATGTAAAACAACTAAACCAATGAATTGTTGGCATTTCTGAGAGAGAAGAGGAAAAATGTAACAACCTGGAAAATAATAGTTGAGGGAAAATTTTTTTTAAAATCCCTAATCTTGCAAGGAAGGTAGATATCCAGATATAAGAAATCCAGACAACATCTGTGAGACACTATAGAAAATGAACATCACCAAGGCTTATATTCACCGGACTGTCTAAGGTCAAAGCCAAAAAAAAACTTAAAGGTAGCTAGAGAAAAAGGTCAGATTCCAAATAAAGAGGACTGTATCAAGCTAATGGTGGACTTCTCAGCAGAAACCTTACAAGCCAGGAGAGATTAAGCGTTTATTTTCAGCATTGTTAAAGAAAAGAAATTCCAACCAAGAATTTCACATCCCACCAAATTAAGCTTCATAAGAGATAGAGAAATAAAATATTTTCCAGATAAGCAAGTGCTTATTTTTATTACCATTAGAAATTTATTACCATTAGAATAGCCTTACAAGAGATTTCTATGGGAGTTCTAAACAAGGAAACAAAAGAATGATACTTGCTATCACAAAAACAACACATTCAAGTACAAGCCCACAGACCCCATAAAGCAACCACGAAACAGAAACTACAAAGCAACTATCTAAAAAACTTCATGATAGGATTAAAATCTCACATATCAATATTAAACTTGCATGTAAACAGTCTAAATCTACCACTTAAAAGGCATAAAAATGCAAGTTTGATTAAAAAAGAAAAAGACTCATCCATCTACTGTCTTCAAGAGATTGCAAAGAAGGACATTGCATAATGATAAACAGTTCAATTCAACAAGAAGACTTAACTTTCCTAAATAAACACTGGACCTAAATTTGACACTGGATTTAAATTTGACACTTAACAATTGAACCTAATAGATACCTATAGAACATCCACCCATCAACCAGAGAATACACACTCTTCTTATTTGCCACCAGAACATACTCCAAGATCGAACACATGTTTGGCCATAAAGCAATTCTCAATAATTCAAAAAAACTTAAATCATTACCAACCATCCTCTCAGGCCACAGTAGAATAAAAATAGAAATTAATGCCACAAAGATCTCCCAAAACCACACAATTACATAGAAATTAAACATCTGGGTCCTGAATGACTTTTGGGTAAATAACCCAATTGACAGGGTATGGTGGCTCATGCCTGTAATCCCAGCACTTTGGGAGGCCAAGGCAAATAGATCACTTGAGCTCAGGAGTTTGAGATCAGCTGGGCAATATGGCAAAATCCTATCTCTACAAAAAAAATACAAAAATTAGCCAAGCATGTTGGTGCATGCCTGTATTCCCAGTTCCATAGAGAGCTAAGAGATAGGAGGCTTGCTTCAACTTGAGAAATCAAGGCTGCAGTGAGTGTGCCATGATTGTGCCACTGCACTCCAGCCTGGGTGACAGAGTGAGACCCTGTCTCAGCAAAAACAAAAATGAAATTAACACAGAAATAAAAAATTCTTTGAAGTAAATGAAAACAGAGACAAAAAACCAAAATCTCTGGGATGCTGCAGGAGCAGTGTCAAGAGGAAAATTTATAGCACTAAATACCTAATTCAAAAAGTTAAAAAGATCTCCAATCAACAATTTAACATCACACCTTCATGAACTAGGAAAACAAGAACAAACCCCAAAGCTAGCAAAAGCAAAGAAATAACTAAAATCAAAGCAGAACTGAGTGAAATTGAGATCCCAAAATCCACACTTAAGATCAATAAAACCGAAAGTTGATTATTTAAAAGGATAAACTGGATTGATAGACCACTAGTTAGATTAACAAAGAAAAAAAAAGTAAAAGTTCCAAATATGCACAATCAGAAGCAACAAAGGTGGCATTATAACCAACCCTACGGAAATACGGAAGACTCTCAGATATTTCTGAGATTATGAACTTCTCTATACCCACAAACTAGAAAATCTAGAGGAAATGAATAAATTCCTGGATGCATGCAACCTCTCAAGATGGAATCAGGAAGAAATTGAAACCCTGAACAGACCAATATCAAGTTCCAAAATTAAATCAATAATAAAAATCTATCAACCAAAACCAGCCCCAGACAAGACAGATTCATAGCCAAATTCTACCACATGTGCAAAGAAGAGCTGGTACCAATTCTACAGAAATTATTCAAAAACATCAAGGAGAAAGTACACATTCCTAACTCATTCTACCAAGCCAGCATCACCCTGTACCAAAACCTGGCCAAGACACAACAAACAAAGAAAACTACAGGCCAATGTCCCTGATGAGCATAGATGCAAAAATCCTCAGTAAGATACGAGCAAACAGAATCCAGTGGCACATGAAAAAGTTAATTCACTACAATCAAGTAGGCTTCATTCCTAGCATCCAAGGTTGGTTCAACATACACAAAAAAATAAATGTGATTCATCACATAAACAGAATTAAAAACAAAAACCATATAATCATCTTGATAGATCATCAAAACAAGCCTTTGATTAAATTCAACATCTCTTCATGATAAAACCTTCAATAAGCTAGGTACTGAAGGAACATACCTCAAAGTAATAGAAGCCATCTATGACAAACCCGCAGCCAACATCATACCAAATGAGCAAAAGTTGGAAGCATTCCCATTGAGAACTGGAACAAAACAAGGATGCCACTGTCATCATTCTTATTCAACACTGAACTAGAAGTCCTTGCCAGAGGAATCAGGCAAGAGAAAGAAATAAAAGGCATGCAAATAGGAAAAGAAGAAGTCAAACTATCTCTCTTCATGCACAATATTAATCTACACCTAGGAAACCCTAAAGACTCTGCCAAACAGCTCCTGGAACTCATAAAAGACTCCAATAAAGTTATAGGATACAAAAGCAATGTACAGAAATAAGTAGCATTTCTATACACCAATAACATTCAAGCCAAGAGTCAAATTAAGAATGCAATCCCATTTATAGTAGCCACGCAAAAAATAAAATACCTAGAAATACATCTAACTAAGGAGGTGAAGACCTCTACAAGGAGAACTATAAAACACTGATGAAAGAAATCAAAGATGACACAAATGGAAAAACATTCCATGCTCAAGGACTGAAAGAGTTAATATCATTAAAATGGCCGTATCACCCAAAGCAATCCACAAATTCAATGCTATTTCTATCTACCAATATCATTATAACTACCAATATCATTTTTCACAGAACTAGGAAAAGAAACTATTCTAAAGTTCATATGAAACCAAAAAAAGCCCAAATAGCCAAAGCAATATTAAGCAAAAAGAACAAAGCCAGAGGTGTAACATTTCCCTACTTCAAACTATGCTATAGGGCTACAGTAACCAAAACAGCAATGATACTTGTAAAAAAGCCAACACATAGACCAATGGAGCCAAGTAGACAACCCAGAAATAAAGCCCTACACCTACAGCCAACCAAGCTTCAACAAAGTCAACAAATACAAGCAATGGGGAAAGGACTCTTATTCAATAAATGGTGCTGGGATAGCTGGCTAGCCATATGCAGAAGAATGGAACTGGACCCCTATCTTTGATCATAGATAAAAATTAACTCAAGATGGATTGAAGATTTAAATATAAGACCTCAAACTATAATAGAAGAAAACCTAGGAAACACATCAGCCTTGGGAAAGAATTCATGACTAAGTCTTCAAAAGCAATTGCAGGCTGGGTATGGTGGCTCATGTCTGTAATCCCAGCACTTTGGGAGGCCAAAGCAAGAGGGTCTTTTGAGTCCAAGAGTTTGATACCAGCCTGGGCAACATAGTGAGACCACATCTCTACACAATTTTTTTTTAATTAGCTGGTGTGGTAGTGCATGATTGTTGTCCCAGCTCCTTGGGAGGCTGAGGTAGGAGGGTTGCCTGAGCCCAGGAGGTCAAGGTTGCAGTGAGCTATGATTACACCACTGCATTCCAGCCTGAGTGACAAAGCAAGACCTTGTCTCAAAAAAAAAAAAAAAAATGCAACAAAAACAAAAATTGACAATTAGGACCTAGTTAAATGAAAGAGCTTCTGCGCATAAAAGTAAAATATCAACAGAGTAAACAGACAACCTACAGAATGGAAGAAAATATTTCCAACTATGCATCTGACAAAGGTTTGATATTCGGCAACTATAAAAAACTCAATTCAACAAGCAAAAACAAGTAAACCTATTAAAAAGTGGGCAAAAGTCATGAAGAGACTCTTCTCAAAAGAAGACATACAGACGGCCCACCAGCCCACAAACATGGAAAAAGCCTCAATATCACTAATCTTCAGAGAAATGCAAATCAAAACCACAATGAGATACCATCTCACACCAGTCAGAACTCCTATTATGAAAAAGAAAAAAAAAAAACAAACAGATTCTTGCAAGGCTGCAGAGAAAAAAGAACACTTTTACACTATTGGTGGAAATGTAAAATTAGTTTAGCACCACTAAAGAGCAATTTGGAGATTCCTCAAAGAACTTAAAACAGAACTACCATTCAACCCAACAATTCCATTACTGGGAATGTATCCAAAAGAAAAAAAATCATTCTACCAAAAAGACACATGCATCGCAGCAGTATTCACAAGAGCAAAGACATGGAATCAACCTATGGGCCAGATAAAGAACATGTACAACAGGGGACTGGATAAAGAAAATTTACAAATGCATCATAAAATACTACACAGCTTTTAAAAAAGAATAAAATCGTGTCCTTTGCAGTAGCGTGGATGCACCTGGATGCCATTATCCTAAGTGAATTAATGCAGGAACAAAAAATCAAATACTGCATGTTCTCATCAATAGGTAGGAGCTAAGCACTGGGTACTCATGGACACAAAGATGGGAACAATGGACACTGGGGACTACTGGGCAGGAGGAGGGAAGGGAGCAAGAGTTGAAAAACTAACCCTTGGGTACTATACTCACTATGTGGGTGACAGGATCATTCATAGTCCAAACCTCAATGTCACACATTATGCCCATGTAACAAACCTGCACATGAATCTACAATAAAAGTTGAAATTATAAAAAAGGAAAAGGTTGTTCTGGCAGCAGTGTGGAGAATGAACAGGAAGGGGCCCAGAAAGGATGCAAATACATCACATATTAGAGGAAGGTTGAAGTAGACATGGAGAGAGGTACATGAGAAAGTTGGTAATAGCTGGAACCAGGGTAAAGAGAATTGCACAAATATAAAAGAGAATTAGGGAATAAAATTGATCTTATCTGATAATGAATTGAAGTATAAAAGTAAAGAAGCAGTCGAGGATAACACCAGATCTTTAGCCAGGGCAAGATATGTGGTGATGCCATTTTCCAAAGGGAGGAAACAATCAGAGAGGACCAGGTTTGGCGAGTAGAGAATATCACTACTTTGGTTTTGGATGTGTTGAATCTGAATGTGCCATTGAGATATCTAAGTGGAGACTGAGTAAAGAGTGATTGAAAATCCTTATGAACCACTGGTGTATAGTTGGATATACATTTGCATATCCATCATTAGAAAAGGAAGTGGAATAAAAGTAAATAAAAGGGCCTGAATCTTGAGGAATTCCAACATTTAATGGCTAAGTGTAGAAGTACTGGCTTGCAAAAGAAAATTAAAAGGTATGGCCAAGACAAGAAGGAAAAAGAAGCAATATTCTCTGGTTGTAAAAAGCCAGATAAGATGACGGCTGGGATGCATTCATTGCATTTAGTAACATGGAAGACATTGATTACTTTTGTAAAAGCTATCATTTTCAATTGAGTGATGGGGGCACAGGCAAGATTGGAGTAGATTGAAGACTGCACCTTAAAACAACAGAGAATGTGTTCATCACAAGTCAAAATGGTATTGCTTTGACTTAAAAACTGTTTCACAACTGACAAATGTCAGACACAGTGTCTCACACCTATAATCCCAGCACTCTGGGAGGCCAAGGTGGAAGGATTGCTTGAAGCCAGAAGATCAAGACCAGCCTGGGCAACATAGCAAGACCCTGTATGTATGAGAAATAATTAAAAAAAAAAAAAAGAAAAGCTGAATGTGGTGGCACATACCTGTAGTCCCAGCTCCTCAGGAGGCAGAGGTGGGAGTACTACTTGAGCCCAGGAGGTCAAGGCTGCAGTGAGCTATGATCACACCACTACACTCCAGCCTGGGCTATATAGCAAGATTTTGTCTCTTGAAAGAAAAAAAAAACTGACAGAGCAAGGAATTGCCTCAAATGAAAATACAATTTATGATATTAACTTGTAAGTTAAAATGCATTATAAAACTCAAATCAGGCAGTTATATGAAGCTTGAGCATCAATGTAAGTAATGTTTTTAAACTATTATCATGAGATGAAACATGAAACAAATAGCACTCTGTCATATTAACTGTGTTGCCTAAAGTATATTTCGCGGTTGTTTTTTACTAATTCCAATAATAATTGTTTGCATGGTGTGCATTGCTTCAGAGGATTTTCACAGAACTTTTTCCATATGAATTTGACAACATATAACAGGGGGATAACCTGAAAATCCTTGTATTGGACACCTCTTGGGCAGCACTTCAAACCCACCTGGCTGCATCTCTTACTCCAGCCTCTGCCAGGGGAGCAGTTTTACCCAGCTTTGATCAGCTTCGCTCAGATGTGATATGACAGAGCCTTGCCTCAGGCATATAGCATGGAATTCTTCCTTCCTAAATGGGACTTGCCTGATGCCACATCATGACATGACCAAGAGAACCCACTTGGCATTCACACATGTGTACCCAGAACTACTAGGCTCACTCTTGGTCAGTGGGAACAAGGGCTGATGGAGGACTGCTCGCTCCTTGTTTTTTCCCTGGGAAGACATTTCTGAGACTCCTTTCCTAAGCCTCCTGGAAAATCCAAGCCGTCATCTGGACAGTGACGTCTCCCTAAGACCTTCTCTTCCAGCTCCCCCTTTTTCCCTCTTCCTCACTTCTGCTCCCTGGAGTCACATTTCAAGAAATTCACACACAAGCCTTTTATCTCAGGCTCTGCTTTCAAGGGATGCTAGGCTAAGTCAATATTCTAGTTCAGAAACTACAAATGAAGGCCCTTTGGCTTGGCAGAAAGGGAAACTAACATTTCCCAAATGCTGCATTTGTGCTTCATATTTACTATTTCGCACAACACTTATAAGAACTACAGACTGGCTCAATTGGGAAACTGAAGTCCAAGTTATTCAAAGCTACACAGTTTCACTGACTTTATATGTTCTCTTATTCCCTACACTGCTTGCAGTGATATCTTCCTTTGACCATGGTCATAGATATATTTTTGGAAGTGAATAGTCAAGATAAATAGCAATAGCAACTACTATGCATTGAGGGCCTATTTGTGCCAGACAATTGGCTAAGCACTTAATATTTAATATTTACTGTAACTCTACAAGCTATCACTGTCTTCATTTTATTCCATGAAAAATGGAGGCTAACTTTTCCAATGTTCCTCTACTGGTGAAATGATATCTAATACTTGTGCTTACTCTGTACCCCTAATATCTATAATCACATTTAATCTTCACACCTACCCATGAAATAGGTTCCTGTTGATCATCACATGACAGAGCCAGCAGCTCCAAAGCTTGTGGATGCCTTTTCCCCTCACAGGCTGCCTCTCATTACAGGAAGAAGACAGGGGAGAAAAACATGACAAGAGAAAAATGATCTACTGTAATCACTTCTTATGTCAATGTGCATTGAACAGAGCAATAGTCATACCCATAGTGCCTGCTAAAAATATGACCTATGGCTAATTTCAAGAGGGCACTACTGACATTTTGGCCTGGATAGTTCTTTGTAGAGGGAAGTGTCCTGTGTGTCACTGGATGTCTAGCAGCATCCCTTGCCTCTAACCTCTAGGTGCCAGCAGCACCTCCCCTCATTGTGACAACGAAAAATGCCTTCAGACTTAGGCAAAATTGCTCCCAGTTGAGAACCACTGGTTTACAACATTTTAAACAAATATTTTTAATTCCAAAGTTTTAATTATATCAGGGCAATTGTCCTCCACTGTTTGGGAATTCGACTGTGGAGATATGAATGGGAATTCAATTCAGTACTCCCTTCTGCTCCTCCCCTACTCTTACTCCCTTCCTTCCATTGTTTCTTTTGCAACCCCCAAGGATGCCATCCACTCACTAAAAATAGACTCGTGCACAGGAAGGGACTTGTTCCTGAGCCATGGCGCCCTCTTCCTTCTCATCAGGTGTTTCTTTTTCAAGTCAAAATTTTGTCTAGCCCTGGTTATCGTACTATCTCCAGACGAAAAACAAAACCTATTTAATTGGCTCTACTACTAAATAACAACAAGCACACCATGTAACGGACATTGTTTCTACATTTACAAACCCAAAACACAATTGAAAATGTCACTCTTGGCTTTGCAGACACCGCTGCTGCCACCAGGAGCCCCATACTGTCAGCCATGGTCAACCCCACTGTATTCTTCCACATCACCATCGACGACGAGCCCTTGGGCCGCACCTGCTTTGAGCTGTTTGCAGACAAGTTTTCAAAGACAGCAGAAACTTTTCGTGCTCTGAGCACTGGACAGAGAGGATTTGGTTATGAAGTTTCCTGCTTTCACAGAATTATTCCAGGATGTATGTGTCAGGGTGGTAACTTCACACGCCACAATGGCACTGGTGGCAAGTCCATCTATGGGAACAAATTTGATGATGAGAACTTCATCCTGAGCCATACATGTCCTGGCATTTTGTCCATGGCAAATGCTGGATCCAACACAAACAATTCCCAGTTTTTCACACTGCCAAGACTGAATGGTTGGATACAAGCATGTGGTCTTTGGCAAGGTGAAAGAAGGCATGAATATTGTGGAGGTCATGGAGTGCTTTGGGTCCAGGAATGGCAAGACCAGCAA
Source organism: Sapajus apella (assembly GCF_009761245.1). Taxonomy (NCBI): domain Eukaryota; kingdom Metazoa; phylum Chordata; class Mammalia; order Primates; family Cebidae; genus Sapajus; species Sapajus apella. Next base: position 16,265,500 of record NW_022436975.1, read on the forward strand.
GAAGGTCACCATTGCTGAGTGTGAACAACTCTACTAAGTTTAACTTGTGTTTTATCTTAACCACCAGACCATCCCTTCTGTAGCTCGGGAAAGCACAACTCCACCCCATTTGCTCCCAGTAGCCTAGAATTTCTGTGCCCTTGCTGCAGTTCCCTTTGGGTTCCATGTTTTCCTTGTCCCCTTCCATGCCAACATGGATTGCAAAGTTTATGATTATGAAATAAAAACTAAATAACAAAAAAAAAGAAAGCGTCACTCTCTCAGTGTACAGAAACAATATTCCCATAATCAAACATCCAAAGCAAATTGTATGATTTTTTGTGTTATCCAGGATTTCAAGGCTCTGTTTCAGGGCAGAAAAGTCAAGTACAAACATGTCAACTTTCAGCATGCCTACTTCGGCAGCCTACTTTCTGCTTCATACACAAACAGAACTATTGTTTGTATTATTTTGTCCAAAATGTTGATGTGAATTTATGTAAGCATTCTAAATATATGGATCATAAATACATATTACTGAATCAAAACTATAAGAAAACAATGTGATTGGCCCTAGAAGACTTTTAAATATTTTTGTAAACTATTAGTTCTTTTTAACATATACTATGCAAACAGGACAATGTAGATATGATATATAAGATGGAAAACAGTAGAAATACATACTCTGAGAAATCTGGCCAAATACAAAGTTCTTATGAAAGCTATTCTCCCATAAATAATTTTCATAAAGTTTCATGATGTTTCTATAACATCTTTTAAATAAATCTAGTGAGATATAGCTAAAATGGCAAACTCGAAGATGACATCAAAATTAGCCCAGTAATGAAATCTATTCATCTTAGAAGCATTTTACATTGACATTTAGAAGTATAGTTTCCACTTCTAGAGCCAATCTTTTCTAAGTCATTTATTCTAAAACATGTCTTTGGAAGACTGAGGGCCACATAGCAGACATCTGGGCCCTCCCTAATAGAATAGGTTTTATTAGATTCTCAACCCAGTGAAAGCAAAGAAACAAAAATGTGCTTTTCAATTTACTAAATTCTTACGTATGTATGACCAATTCTAAGCATTCAAAGGAAGAGATAATTGCATAGGATAAAGAAAAATGACTTAACAAAAGTTAAATAGTAATTGGTACTAAAGTTGGTTAAACTTTGGGTCTTCATTATTTTGTCCTAATCTCATTCTAAAACTTAGTGCTAAAGTAAAAATGATTTGCATTAGCCAAATAATGGAGATTCCATTTAGGAAAACAGCAATGTGTATAGACAAATGCATGCCAAATAAATAAATACCTATATATATTTTTTCTAAATAAAAATTCAAAGGAAATTTTGTCTTAAATGAAAATGTGTTTCTTACAGAGCTATTGTGAGAAATAAAAAAGATTATACAAGTAAAAGTACTTTGTAAACCTGTGTATTCTATATAGAATATGACATTTCTATTTGTTCAATTTTCCACAAATTTCTCCAAGTATTAGCTTAGTGAAATACTCTCAGTGCCAATTTTGCTCATCTAAAGACATATGGGCACAGTGAGCAAAGTACCTTACTTGTAAATGACAAATCCATAGTTGGGTTATTTGGTGACTGGATAATTAACAACGAAGCCAACACAGAGCTTAGGGTAGACAATGATGCTGTTACTGAGCACCTCTACTCTCCTGAAGCTTTTCAGAAAGCTACCTAAGCACTCAGGATTGCATGTGCTCCTTTCCATTTTTGTGTAATACTTAATGTCTGAAATCTACTAAAAACTCACTTCCTCCAAAAAATATTTTCCAAATAAGCCATAATTATCTGTATTAGTTCCATTCTCACATTTCCATAAAAAAAAAAAAACCTGAGACTGGATAATTTATAAAGAAAAGAGGTTTCGTTAGCTCATGGTTCCAAAGGCTGTACAGGAAGCATGATGTAGGCATCTGCTCAGCTGATGGGAAGGCCTTAGGAAACTTTCAATGATGATGGAAGACAAAGGGAGAGCAAGCACCTCATATGGCCAGAGCAGGAGAAAGGAGAGGGGGCAGGTGCTACAGACTTTTAAACAACCAGATCTCATAAAAACTCACTCACTATTGTGACACAGCACCGAGGGGAAAATCCACCCCCATGATCCAATCACCTCCCACCAGGCCCCCACCTTCAACATTGGAGATTACTATTCAACATGAGATTTGAGCCAGGACACAGATCTAAATCATGTTACTATCTCTGCTCATTTTTCTCCAAAACTCATTCAAGTTTATATGTTTAATCTGTGCCCAATTAATGTGTGGTGCTGATCTGGTGCTACATACATGTGTCTCTCAGTCTGCAAGGTTCTCAATGTAAGATGGCAAAAAAGGAACTTCACTTCCCAAGTTACTTACTGTGAACACGTTTTGAATGATTACTTTGCATTTTGTCCCACATAATATCATAATGCCTTGTGTGTGTTCATTTATTTATTCCTCATGTCTCTGAATGAGGCACTGTACAAGCTACAGTTCAAAACCTTAGTAAGTAGAAGAGAAACCCAAAAATATCTCTCAAATCCATCCTTAGTTTATGGTCCTTGCCATTACAGTGCCTAACACTGTGCCTAGAGGGAAGACAAAAAGTATTATTTTGACTTAATTCAGCCAACATTCATTGAGATTCTATATAAAAAGAATTGTGATAGACACTGTAGAGCAGTGGGTCTCAAGGAGGGGTGGCTTTTCTTTCAGGGGTCATTTGACAATGTCTGAAAACACATTTTGTTTTCACAGTTGGGAAGAAGGCGCTATTGGCATCTAGTGGGTAGGGGCCAGTGACTCTACTAAGCATTCTACAACGCGCAGGACTCCTCCCTGCAGCAACAAGGAACTACTCAGCCCCAATGTCAATAGTGCTGAGGTTGAGAAATCGTACTATAGGGGACGATTTCAGAGATTAACATTACAGCTAAAATGCTAAGTTATAGGAAGACAGGAACTATGTCTGTCTTATTCATAGTAGAATGCCCAGGCCAAGTCCAGTACCTTGCACCTAATAGGGATTCAGTAAACAACACTTACATTAACACATATAGTGAAATAAAAAAGGTAAATATACACGTAACTCAAAGAGAACATGGAAAAAGAAAGCTCCATGAAAAGAATACATATAAAGTGCTTTGGGGCTTCAAGGCACAAGAAATCACATCCGACTGAGAAGAAAAAGAAAGACCATGCAAAAGATGGCATCTGAGGAGGAACAGGAAGAGCAATTACGGTTTCAGAGAGGAGAGAGTGAAAAAAATCACATGAAAGTAGAGATGATTAAGCAGCTTTCCAGTTAGGGTGGTGCAGGGAATAAGCAAGAAAGGGAGGAGAAACAGCTTGGAAAGGTAGATTGGGTCTCGTATTGTAACATACCATGAACACCTGGGTAAAGAATTAACATAAGACATGGAAAAAACAAGAGGCCAGCAGACCTCAATAGCCCTATTGTAAAAGACTTCCAACTAGAAATGTAATTGAGGAAGCACTAGGACTTTGGTTTACAAAATATTTGGAATATAAAATCCACAATTCTTGGCAAGTAACTGTAGAATCAGTATAGGAAGTGAATAAGCCAAAAATGATTACCTACGTTTCACTCTACAAAGAAAGGAAATTCAGCTTGAAAGGTTTAGGAATGGGAGAATTAATAATTAATTTTGGACACAGAGTACAAATGAAAGATGTTTAACAGTCTTTGAACATTTCAGAATGACAGATTCTGGAGCACAGAATAAAAATGAAGCCTAAAGAAAGAAAGAGATTTGCATGTTCGATGTTAGTGATGGTGCTTATGGAACGCAAAACAGGGAAAGGGTCAAGTGAGAGGCTCATATTTTGAATTTTGGGAAACTCCTTTGTTAGTTGACAAGGGAAGCAAACAAAGAGAATGGAAAGTGATTGGAAAGAGAATCAAAACAGTGCTTTGTTAGAGACAACAGGATGTGAGAGTCTGAAGAAAAGAGGAGGTGGCCTATGGAATGCTATGGGAAGCTGGAAAAGATGAGGTCTAAAGGCAAATCATTGACCTTGATAATTAAGGAGTAGTCGACAGCTCTGAGTGATCAGTTTACCCAGTGAAACAAGAGAAATTACAGGGGTGCAAAGGAAACAAGTGAAATTACTGGGGTGCAAAGGGGTTGATGAGAAAGTGATAAGGCTTCTTATGATGGTGTATTAGGGTCCTTCAGATAAAGAGAACCAATAGGAGATAGATATATATATACAAATACACATACATACATATATTATAATATATATGTGTTTGTGTGTGTATATATATAAATATATATATTAGAAAGAGGTTTATTATGGAAATTGACTAATGCAATTATGGAGGCAAAGAAGTCCCACGATATACCATCTGAAAGCCATAGAACTCAGGAAAGCTGGTAGTACAATTCAGTCCAAGCCTGAAGACCTGAGATCCAGGAGAGTCAATGGTGTAAATCCCACTTCTGGGTGACAGGAGCAGGGGGCACATTTGGAGTTCAAAGGTCCAAGAATCAGAAGTTCCAGTGTCCAAGAGCAGGATAAAATGAATGTACCAGCTCAAGAAGAGAAAGAAAATTCACGCTTCTTCTATGTTTTGTTCTATTCAGGCCCTCAATGCCTTGGATGATGTCTGGTCACATTGGTGGGGGTGGATCTTCTTTACCCATTCTAATTATTTAAATGCTAATCTCTTATAAAAACACCCTCACAGACACGCCTGGAAATAATGTTTTACCAACTGTCTATTTGGGCATCTCTCAACCCAGACAAGTTGACATAAAATTAACCAACAAGATGAAAATATTAAGATAACATTGTAATGTATATGTTTTTATCTTCCTTCTCTTTGGATTTGTTACTCCATTGCATCTCCATGACAACTTTTAAACGTGAACAATAATGAAAAAGATAATTCACTGGAGAAAATATAGATTACCTAAAGAACCAATGTCTGAATTGTAAACAAGTTAATATTAATGTAAGGATTATAGTACTCAAAAATGCTTTCCTGTAGAGAAAAAAATGACAAATTATAATTAGATTTCTAGATCTAGTTAGTCCTCCAAATTATTTAAATCATGACATACTAAAAATAAAATTTTATTTCAACTATTATGTTAATTCTATAATATTATTTAGAATGTTATTTTTTAAGCAAAGATAAATGACATTTTATTTTTTCTCTGTGGCAAGTATTCCTTTCGTTATTCATACTTTGGGCAATTATAATTTGAGGATATCAATAGTTTTTATATTAGAGAAACTAGTCCTTTACATTGGCATAAAAAACTTTTGCTATATTTGCCTACAAGGTTAATTTTATACCCTAGCCCCTTCCAGCATATTAAATGGGGCTACAAGAGACCCTTATTATGAACCCCAGAAATCTCCCTTTCTTGAACATTGCTCCTTCTTATTTTATGTAATCAGTCATGAAGTATGGCCAAAAGTTGGGGAATGCTTATAGCACACACACATGTACATGCACACATGGCTGTATTCATCCATTCAATAAATACCTGTGAGATGCTGACAAGTAATGATTTTCTTATCCTGAAGGCTAGCTGACCAGAAAAAAAAAGTTGGCTTTCTACAAAGTTTAATGGCTACTGGCCATGGTCCAGTGCTTAAGACAATGGTTCCTGGTCACATACAAGGCTTGGACCACAGCCCCTCATGATGCCAAGAGTAGGATTCCTGCATTCTCAGCCTTGATGCCTTATTAGGTGAATTTATGTATTGTCACAGCAAGAATCACAGTCTCTCATCTGAGCAGGGAAAGGGCTGATGTTACCCCAAAAACAAAACCAAGCTATCAGGACAGAACTAGAGCCAAAGTTCTGCTACCTTATGATGCCTTTGTATCCAGGAAAGAGGATGATGCTTATGTAATCATGCAGCTTAAAAGGGCCATAGCCTAAGGGTCAGGGGCCCTCTCCTGGAGCCTAACATCTGTACTTGCTAGATCTCTGTGCAAATGTCCTGTAATGCAATGAGCAACAGGGGGCCTGTTATTGCTCCTATCTCTATGAGTTTTCCCCATAAACACTATTCCAGCAGGCCTGGTGCATGTGCTGCTTGGCCATTTGCCCTTGATGCACAAGTACCAACAATAAATCAGGCACTGGAGACACAGAAGTAAACAAAACACAAAGTCCCTGCCCTCAATCTCACATTCTCCTGGGAAGAGAGAGAGCCAATAAACAAATAAGTAGATAATGTACCAAGTGGTGATAAGTGATCAAAGGCATAATAAAACAGTGGAAGGAAATAGAGTGGTCACAGGGGTATACAGGGGTGTTGGTGCCAATCGCTCTTATGAGGTGATTTCTGATCAGTAATCTGAAGGAGATAAGGGGCTGAGCCATGTGTATGTGTAGCGGAAAGCATTCTTGGCAAAGAGAACTGAGTTTAAAGACCTTGAGGCAGGAGAATATTTGCTGTGTTTGAGGACGAGCAAAGAGGCTCTTCCTAATCCAGGAGGTGAAGAGCAGAGAAAGAGTGGTAGGAAATGAAGTCTTTCAAGCCATGGTAAAGGCTTTACATCTGACTTTGATTTAGATGGAAAGCCATTGGAAGGAGCTGACTCAAATTTCAGAAAGATCCCTTGGGCTTTCTGTGGAGAAAAGACAGGGCAAGGAAGGTAAGGGTGAAATGCAGAAGCAGGGAGGTAGTTAGGGGTTGACTATAATAATCTTGGCAAGAAATTTGGTGGCTTGGAGTAGGATGAATGGTAACAGACATCCTGAGAAGTTGGATTTGGGAAAAATTTCTAAGAAAGAGCTGATAGGATTTGCTAATTGATTTTGTATGGAATATAAAAGAGAGAAGAATGACATAATCTTTTTTGGCTCAAACAAATGGAAGCCGTTTATTGACACAGGGAAACTATGGGATGATCAAGTTTCTGGAGGCAGATTGAGTTCAGGTTGGGACATGTTAAGATGCTACATAGAGAATTATACACAGTGGTCTGGACGTCAGATATGACATCTGGGCTGAGATATTAACTTTAGGAGTCACCAACATACAGGTAGCATTTAAGGGCACAGGTGAGATCACCTAGGTGAGATCACGGAAGTCTCAAAATGTGGTTTGAGACTTCCGCAAATCCTCTAGATCCTTTTAACATTTGCCTTTCTAATGCCTCTTTCACAATTGTACAGTGGAGTTTTCCAGGGACTATGTAAGATGTGTTATGGCAACATCTAGAATGCAGTGGCAGATATGACAGTCCAACTGTCTTCTATTAACTCAGATGCTAAGGAGATCTGCAAAAATATATAACTATACCACTCTACTCTTCTTACCACATTTTTTGTTTTGAAAATATAATTATTCTTTGTAAAAATGTTTTATGTTAATAGGTAATGGCTTTGTTATTTTTAAACAAAATAAATATTTTTAACTTTCTCAGTCTTAATTTTTAATACTATTATTATCAATAGATATAACTCATATAAGCAAATGTTCTTTGGATTCCTTAATAATCCTTAAGGCTGGGAATGGTGGTTCACACCTATAATCCCCACACTTTGGGAGGCCAAGGTGGAGGATTGCTTGAGGCCAGGAATTTGAAACCAGCCTGATCTGCAAAGCAAGACCCCCACCTCTACAAAAATTAAAAAACTAGCCAGGCATGATGGCACAGCTGTAGTCCCACCTACTCAGGAGGCTAAGGTGAGAGGATTGCTTGTGCCCAGGAGTTTGAGGTTTGCAGTAAACTAAGATTGCACCACTGCACCCCAGCTTGGATAACAGAGTGAGACCCTGTCTCAAAAAATACTAAAAATAAAATAATGCTAAAGAGCATAAAGAGGTCTAAGACCAAAGAGTTTGAAAATTGCTGACCTAGGGAGTAAGTATAGATGGGAAAGAAAGCAAGACTAAGAAATGAGGTAAAATAGTTGAGGAAAAACCAGCAGAGAGAGTGAGGGGAGCCTTTATGGAGGTAAAAAGTTAGCAAGAGAGTATCCCTGAGGTCAGGTGAAAAAAGTCTTTCAAGAAGAGAGCAATCCACTGCATCATATGTTGCAGAAAGACTAAATAATATAAGAACTGACAACTCATTCTGACAATACAGCAGTTAACAGTGACCCTCATAAGAGCATTTTGCCAGAGTGCCAAAGACAAAAGTCTGACTTAGAGGCCTTACAAGTTAGTCTATCCAGGCATATGTTGTATGAGTAGAGGCAAAGGATAGTATATTCTTAGAGAGAATTCAAGAGGTAGTGAGAGAACAGGAAGTATAACCAATATTTAATTAGTTTAGTTTGAAAGGAAAACAGAAATACAGGGTCATGTTCAGAGTAAACGTACCATCAAGAAAGGGTGTTGTTTTCCAGATGAGGACTATAATAGCACATTTATATGATGGTGGGAATTATCCAGAAATGGGAGGAGGTAATTAATACTGTGAGAGGGAAGAGTCATACTATAGAATTCTTGTCTTTGGGTAGGCAAGAGAAGATGGGGTTATAAAAAAGCATGGACAGCTCTTTTATTATTAATATAGGCCAGAAAGAAGAGGATGTGGGTACAAATGCAACTGGGTGGGTAGATATGGGAGCAGGAGTGTGTGGAAGTTGTCTTCAGATTGCTCCTACTTTCTCAGTACGTGTAGGATAGAAGGTTATCAGCTGAGAGTAATGAAGGGGGATGTGACGTTAGACATCTGAGTGGAGAGGGGAGGTAGGTATGAAGTCATCACATAGGAGAGCAAGAGAGTGCATGCACCAGGGAAACAGAGTAGGATGACAGGGTAGCACTGAGGACCCACTTGAGCTTTTTTGTCATGAATCTGAAGTGAGACCATTCAAGTAGAATTGTGTGTTTCCCTATAGCCACATTTAACTAGCAACATTCAAAGACAACCATACATCTCAAAATTCTCAACCTCAATTGAGTGCTGAGATTATTTTTGGCCTATTTTGGCACACGTTTTATAAATATTTACCTTTCTTTCTCTTCCTTTATCCTTTAAAGCAATCAGCATTTAGCCCTAAGGGGAAAAAAATGATAACCACATTTAGGTATCATCATTCAAGCAATAAAACTATGTCTCTCCTATTGAACAACTGACTTAATAAGGAATGGAACCTAACCTATTTACAAGCATTCAACAAATTCTGAATAATATAAAATGTTAATACCCCTATTTAACTAGGACATCCCCCTAACACTACCTACACCAAATCAAATTATCATAAACACAAACACCAAATTATTAATAACTTATCATGAACAACTATGCCCTAGTTAAGTCACTTGTCTGTCTTCTAAGTCTTGTGCACAGCAATAATGATAATTACAACCACAAAGGTCATATCTATATTCTTTCAGTTTCCAGTCATCCCATTATTACCATGATTGACAGTTTTGCCAGGAGCACATTTGTTAAGAGCAATTTTAAGGCTGTAAGGCCCATGTCTAAGAGAATGAAAATGTGTCTGTAATCCTTGATCATTTCCCCATTGCAAGCTATGATTAGCAATTTGAGCTTTGGGATAATTGTCTGCAATCTGGGCCTAAATAAAGATCTTCACATGAGAGTGCTCAAGGTAATCAAGGCCTTTGTCAACTTGAAACACAAACACAATCTGAAGGTCTCTTGTATAGATGGTAACAGGATATCTATACACCGGCTCTGTCCAAATGTGAAATATGACCTGCTAAGCACTAGTAGATGAGATTGTGACACTGTTTCTGGAAAGAATTCTCTCTTTTCAAAACCATTGAGAGCAACTACTGTGCCTTGCCTGTAATCTACTGTCCATTGAGGCCTTTTCACTGGGGATCCTTGAGACTCAATCCCTGGTGCTCTGAATCTACTCCTCTGCATACTCCGTTTTATAATCATCACTAAGAATGACAAACACTCAAAAGACAAATACTGTATGATTCACATATATGAGGTACCTAGAGAAGTCCAATTCATAGAGACAAGCAGTAGAATAGAAGCTGGCAGTGGTTGTGACTGAGAAATAAAGAGTTGACTACTGGGCACAGGATTTCAGTTTGGAAAGATGAAAAAGCTCTGGAGACAAACGGCGGCGATGGTTGCTCAACAATGTGAAACTCCTTCATGCCACAAAACTATACATTTAAGATGGTAAATTTTATGTTATATATGTTTTACCACAATTTTAGAAAAAATAATACCAGGCATTTGACATCGCGATTGATTTTCTCTACTCAATGTAATGAAAACCACCATTTAGCCAGATGCAATGAGCATTTGGCACTTGTCTAGCTGTCCAGCATCTCTAGAACAAACTACTTATATTTGAGAAATTCTACCATGTGAGACTCGCCTTCTCAAATTTAGAAGGTAGAAGATATGCTATGGTTTGAATGTTTGTCTCATTTAAAATTTATACTAAAACTTAATTTCCAATGTAACAGTATTAAGTGGTATGGTCTTTAAGAGGCGATTTATGGCTTAATTAGATTATCAAGAGAGTGAGTCTGTTAACAAAAAAAAAAAAAAAAAGCCAGTTTGGTTCTCAGAGCACCCCCTTCACTCTGTGATGCATTTCACCATGTTACAACCAGATACAGCTGTCCAATCTAGAACTTCCCAGTCTCCAGAACCATAAGCCAAAGTGAAGTTAACAAGAGAGTATCCTGGAGGTCAGGTGAAAAAAGTATTTCAAGAAGGGAGCAATCCACTGCATCACATGTTGCAGAAAGACTAAATAAAATGAGAACTGACAATTCATTATGACAAATACAGCAGTCAACAGTGACCCTGATAAGAGTATATATAAATTAACCAGTTTCAAGTATTCTATTATAACAACATAAAACACACTAAGGCAAGATGCATATTCTTTGCAGCTCAGGCACCACACATGATTAAGGCTTCACATCAAACACACCAACGAGAACCTTCAATTTGGAATTGAGCAACCTATGGAAGCCAGGCTGTGATGAATCCATCTTCTGACTAAGGTGGCAACTTTTCTCTGTCTGGAAAAAATGTCAGTCCCTTAGTAGGATATAAATCAATTTAGAAAATCACAACCAGTAACATTTTTTTTTCACAGTGTTCATGAGCCTTTAATTCATTATGAACCTAGAGCCAGGGAAATTAGGCAAAAACTACAGCATATCCTTCATCTCAGGTAAGGAAAAAAAAAAAAAGAAGGTGCAGGGTTTTGTTTTGTCTTTACACAGAGTTAAGACACAGAGATACCTTTGTGGGGAGAGTCCGACCTGCCCTTCTGTGTCCCATCTGCACAGGCTGCCCACAGCCCACCACAGGATGAATGCCTCCCCCTAGGGACAGGGTTGCAGGGGCACCTGCCCACTTCTTTATAATATAGATAGTATTTTCAAACAACATAAGAATACTGTGTCGGCGCGATGACGGGTGAGGCTGTTGCGTGCAGAGGAGCACCCCCAAGTTTTGGCTGACAACCCCCCCCACCCCCCGTCACCTTCCCTACCCCGGCCTTCTCCAGGGTCACGGCCCCTCTCCCCTACCAAGGAAATGTAAGGCTTGCTCCTGCATAATACTCTCTTCCTTTTCCTTAGTTCTCTCTAGCCCGGAGACCGTTAGGACACTCTTTTATAAAATAAACATTCCTTTTTTTTTTTTTATTTTATTTTTTTGAGACAGGGTCTGGCTCTGTCCCCCAGGCTGGAGTGCAGTGGTGCAATCATAGCTCGCTGCAGCCTCAACCTCCTGGACTCAAGAGATCCTCCCACCACAGCGTCCCAAGTAGCTGGGACCACAGGAGCCACCAGCACGCCAAGCTAATATGTAAAACATTTGTAATGATGGGGTCTTGCTATGTAGCCCAGGCTGGTCCCAAACTCCTGCCTCTACCGTTTCTTCTTTTTAATACAAGCAAATTATCCCCTCCGCCTCTCCCTAGGGCAGGAGACAGCTAAGGTGGGGAAGGCTCCCCAGAGGGGTGCAGAGCTGACAAGGGAGAGGCACCCGGAGAAGCTACTTGCCAGCCTGGGCTGAAGGCCATTTTTTTTCTGTGTCAGCTCAACCCACTCCTAAAAGGCAGATTCGCCTCAGGTGACAGCAGCGTGGGCGGGTGGACCGATGACACCAGCCTTCGTCCCTGCTTGGAAGCGGGTGATCAGGACCCCCGAAGGCCTGCCTTGGCCCTGTGTCCCCCGACCCACTCAGGGTTGCATCTCAAGAGCTGGGAAGCTGCCCACACTCACTACGGACCAGAAGGGCTTGGAGGCCTCCCTCACGCCGAGCCACGGGAGGCGCAGGGGCGCTTGTCTGCAAGGAGGCCTCTGGAACACCTGCAATTCTCTCCGGTGAGAGAAACAAGGAAAGACACACCCCGGGAGAGAGTTCATTCTGTAAAGGTGGGCGCAGACGGAGGGAGGCCCCAGACCGCGGGGCTTTCCCTGGCCAGGCACACGGGGGCGGCCACCAGAGAGCCCGATCCTCCTTCCAGCAGGCGCAGAGCGGGGACAGGCGCGGGAGCCCGGACCGTCAAAGTCCAGGAGCCGGGGCGAGGCGAGAGCGAGGCCCTGAGTGAGCGACCAGGCTGAGTGCCGCAACCCGCGTCCTGCCCACCCCTGGGTTCACCCTCCAGTTGCCGGGCCTTTTACCGTAAAATATTACGATATTAGCCAAATCGTAATATTTTAAAATAACAACCCAAAAAAAAAAAAAAAACAGCGACGTGCCTTGATCTCTCAGCGAATCCTGGTTTTGAGAAAAACAATGTGTTTTTGTTTTGTTTTGTTTTGTTTAAACCACAAATCTAAAAAACAACTTTGGGGATATTTTTGTTTTCCTTTTTTTCTGGCTATTTTTTTAAATAATATGTATTTATAGAAAGAGGCTCACAAATGTGGTTTATGTACAGAAGTGACAATCTCAAAAGTTGCTCAGTAGGGCATTGCAGTAGCACCTTTTCGAGAAGAGAGCTTACTTACATGGCTTAAAATTCTGAGTAGATGAGTGGGTGCACCCCTGGCTGGGCCCCGAGCCCACCTACAACCAGTAAATTTTTAAAAAGAAATAGAACAGGGAAAAAAATCTCATAGAGTAAGGATAAGAATATGTATGTATTAAAATGTGTATGGATATGTGAAAGCCACAATGAACAATGTATTCCTTACTGAGAGTACCAGTCAAAATTCCTTTAACAGATTCCTTCTTTGCATTAACTAATGAGAGTGGATTCTATTGTTTGCAACTAAGAATCTGTGATACTATATCTGATACCATGTCTAGTATGCACAGACCAAAGAAGTCTCCTTCTCATCTCTTCCCATCTTTCTCCAAAAGCTGCTGATTCATTGTCTAGTACCATTCAATTAATCCCTGTTTCATATCACAGAGAATGTTAACTCATTTCTAATATACATGTCACAGTCTATTTGAAGGGCCATCAGGAAGAAATTTTGCATAAAACTACAATTGTATGCCTCTTATGTATATTTATGTCAGTAATGTTAGTTATACTTGCCTTAAATTTTTCTCAAATCATCAAGTTATATGAAGCTGAAACTGGAGGCCATGATCATCAGTTGTGTATACATTATTTTGTTTTCCTAATGAGAACATGTATCCTCCCAAGAGTACTTTTGATTCCCCTGTGAATGGAGTTAGGATGGTCTATCCAGGCATATACTGTGTTTGGGCTGTTCATTTTACATAAATCCTTGCCAGGTTAACTTTGAATAAGGAGCACATTTCTAGTTTTCGTCTATAGCAAGCAAGTTACCATAGTATGTGGCTCCTGTTACTTGAATATATCGCCATGCAATATCTGTCAAAGCTTATCCAAGTTTTTGGATTGCCTAAAGAGCATGTAGCCCTCGACATACATGAAAATTCACCCCTGCATTAAACCAAATGAGCAGAATTGTGTCCCTAGAATGTATAGATTTCTCCCATATTTAACTACTTTATATATGAGTGGGATGCCTTCCCCATGAGGAATGCATTGGCCTTGGTTCCATTTTATTACCCAGGCTTGTTTTTAGCTTTTTTTCTCATGCCGCTCTTTTGTGTTATTCTGCTGTATTTCATAGACTCTTGCCAACTACCTTAAAGACTTCTTTGGAATAAGACAAAGTATAAACAAACAAACAAACAAGCTCCCTTTCGTTCCCTTTCCACAGCCCCCACACACATAAGGCCCAATTCAACGTATGCCTCAATTACTGTAAAAATCTTCTGGCTAGTTTCCCTGCCTCTATTTTCTCCTCTCACAAATGTTTGATTCTTCTTCTTCAATATTGTTTTCATCACTTCACCCAGCTGCTCAAAATCCACAGTTGCTTGGTAATGTCGCTGTAGTAGATATATCTTCAGGCTTACATTCAGAATCCTCCATCAATTGCCCACACACTTCCAATTTTATCTCTCATGCTCGCTAACAAGGTGCTTCTGTTCTGATAATTCAAAATGATTGCCATGCTCTCTACCTACCTCTTACAATTGTGCAAAGCTCAACTCCAGAGACTACTGTTTGTGTTACCTTTGGAAAACCATTTAACCTTACTGAGCTTCATTTCTTCACTTGGAAAATGGGAATAAAACTTTACATGTTTTTTTATGAGACAACATAGCACATGAAAGTGCCTAGATTAACTAACGAACTAAATGAATAAAAATGTCTATCTTCTAAAGTGCTTGGCACATAGTCAGCACCCAATAAAAAGTAATTCAGAATATACTATCTTTTGCCTCTGCTCACACTATTTGCACAGTCCTGAAAAGCTCTGCTCCCTTCTCTGCCGTGAGTCCCTAAAAAGCAGGCAATAATTACAGAGGCCTTAAGGTCAGAGGGAGATATGAATTCAGACACATTCTGCCTTCCACTGTGTGACCTTGGGCAGGTGACGTCAGCATCCACCTGTGTGGTCCATTTCTGAGGACCCAGAAGCATAAAGAAGGATGTCCAAGACATGATTGATTCAGTCTTTGGAACACAGTCAGTGAGGTATATTCTGCTGCTGTTTTCTTCTTATTAAAAATTAATGTGTCAGCTGGGCATGGTGGCTCTTGCCTGTAATCCCAGCACTTTGGGAGGCCGAGGCAGATGGATCACCTGAGGTCAGGAGGTCAAGATCAGCCTGACCAACATGGCGAAACCCCATCTTTACTAAAATACAAAATTAGCCAGGTGTGGTGGTGCATGCCTGTAATCCTAGCTACTCAGGAGGCTGTGACAGGAGAATCACTTGAATCCAGGAGGCGGAGGTTGCAGTGAGCCAGGATCACGCCACTGCACTCCAGCCTGGGTAACAAGAGTGAAACTCCATCTCAAAAAAAAAAAAGAAAAAAGAAAAGAAAATTAATGTGTCTTGTTTTATTGGTGGTTGAGTTTTTCATTTATCTGTGGCACCTAGGAAATGTAGCTGCTAAAGCAAAATAACCAATATATTAGATATTAGCAGTAAGATTTTATTTTCTAGCTACTAGTAAGCTGGGAACAAGCCTGATAGTAACCATATCACCTCTCAAAGAACCCCACACTAAGATATAAGAATGAGCCAGGCACGGTGGTTCACGCCTGTAATCCCAGCACTTTGGAAGGCTGAGGTGGGCAGATCACCTGAGGTTGGGAGTTCGAGACCAGCCTGACCAACATGGAGAAACTCCATCTCTACTAAAAATACAGAATTAGCTAGGCATGGTGGCACATGCCTGTAATCCCAGCTACTTGGGAGGCTGAGGCAGGAGAATTACTTGAACCCAAGAGGCAGAGGTTGCGGTCAGCCAAGATGGCACCATTGCACTCCAGACTGGGCAACAAGAGCAGAAGACTCCATCTCAAAAAGAAAAAAATATAAGAATCGTCATAAAATGGGACTTTGATGAAATAGGACCTTCAAATAATCCAATACCTTATTCCCAAACCATCCTGTTCAATCTCCTTAACCATAGGTAAGCATCTCATATTACTTTTTATATTCAAAATATAGATTTTGACCATGAGCAGATGCTTTGTGTTTAGTTTTTGACTGAATATAGGTTTTGTCACCTCCAAAAACAGATGACACAAGTCACAAAAGGTACTCTTGTTCTGTGATAGAGCACGCTTGCAAAGAGTTTTTCGAATTCGTTAGACCTAAAGACAGTCTATGAGGCCAACAAATGTTGCACTATTGTGGCCTTCACACACATATCCTGCAACTTCTAACACTGCATCTTTCTATACCCCCTAAGATCACTAAATATTGAATTTCTGCCAATAGTTGGTACTAGAGAAATCCCACAGAAAAACCTTTGTCTTAGTCCATTTTGTGTTGCTGTAACAAAATACCATAGACTGGGCAATTTAAAATGAATGGAAATTTTATTCATTCACAGCTCTAATAAAGGCTTGGAAGTCCAAGATCAAGGTGCTAGCATACGGTGAGGACCTTTTGCTGCATTATACGTAGCAGAAGGCAGAAGAGCAAACAGAGGGTGAGAAAGAGAAATAAAGAAAAAGAAAAGGGATAAAACTCATCCTTTTATAAAAAACCCATTCCCACAATAACAGCATGAATCCCTTCACTCCACCCATGTGACCTAATCACTTCTTATTAGTTCTCACCTTACAACACTGTTACAATGGGGATTGCGTTTCCACACACGCTTTTGGAGGGACACATTCAAGCCAAAGTGACCCTGACCACCTGCCCCACCCTACCTTATCCCAAACTCCTACCTGACTTGAAATCCAGTATGAAATAAGCAGAGTAATAGAATTCAATTCCTTTAGACTCATTCCTCAACTCCTCTTAAGTCCACTGATTAATTTTACATTGAGAGTTATGGGTTGAATAAAGTCCCCTCAAAATGATATATTGAACTCTTAATCCCCCAGTACCTCCATAATATGACCTTACTTTGAAATAGAGTCATCGAAGATGTAATTCATTAAGATGAAGTCATACTGCAGGAGGATGAGCCCTTAATCCAATACGACTGATGTCCTTTTAAGATGAAGAAAGAGACACAGAGAAGAGCAACCATGTAAAGACACAGAGACACAGAGAGAAAGCCATATCAAGACAGAGGCAGAAATCAGAGTTATGCTGCCACAAGCCAAGGAGCATCTAAGGCTCCCAAAACCGGAAGAAGCAAGAAAAGATTCTCCCTTGGAGGCTTTGAAGGGAGCCTGGCCCCAGAAACCTCTTGATGTTAGACTCATAGCCTCCAGAACTGTGAGACAGAAAGTTTCAGTTGTTTCAGGCCAGCCAGTTTGGGGTACTTTGCTATGGCAGCCCCGGCAGACTAATGCACTGTGAGTCTGTGCTTGCTTCCCAGACTCACTAAGAAAATGAACTGATTTCCCACAAACATGACACTAGGCAACACATGTGTTACTCTTCCCCACACCATTTTCCATTTTCTTCAGAGTTCTTTCCTGAAACTCAAAAGTGCTCATGAGTACCAATGAGCTAAGGCTGCCTTTGCTTCAATGTCTCTACATTTTCTTTCCCAGGAGCCAGGAAGTGATGGCTCAGCACAGTGACATTTTAGAGCAGGACTCTCCAATTCAACAGTTAAAAGTCCACACCATGTACACATACACCATAAGGCATACATTTCATTGTTTCTACACACACACACTTTGAGCAACTCAGCATGACACTCTCAATAATGTCAGGAAAACGATCCCAGACTCCAGAGAGCTGACCTCTCATCATCTGGCCTTGTTAAATTCAAGAAGGAAAGGCAGCATTGGTCAACTTCACCATCTGCAAAACAAAACTTGAATATTTCACAAGCAATCCAGGACCTATTTGTCCTCAGATGAGGTGCAAGTCCCAGGAATGTTAACTCTATCTAGCTGATTCCTCCAATTTTGCATTGTTTATGCTGTTAATCATATCACCATCAAAAGAAAAATTCCATGTGTAGGGCACAGATTTGACTTTTAAAAACCAGATGTCTGATGCTTTGGGTCCTCCTTTTAAATTAACATAAGCAAATAATATTATCTCCATGTTAACAAAGGAAACCATCTCCTCCCCCATTTGTGTTTCTTTTAGAGACTTTGGGTAAATGAAGCCCACACTTGGTCCACTAGGCACATTTGCCCAGGACAGAACTGATGCCAATTCAGCCAGTTTATGGGAAATGACATTCGGCAGCCGGGCCTAGATCTCCCATAAGCTCCACATATTGTTGAGGAAGCTCGGAGGATGCACTTGGATCAGTCAGATGGTGCCCACAGCTGCTAACAGCCCCTGTGAACTGCTCTGACCTCCAGTGTCTACCATTTTCCTTTGGCTTTCCTTGAAAACTTCCTTCCTGTGCCCCACTGTTTGCAGTGACAAGACACTCATAGAGAACCCATAAGCCTTTGTCAGGATAAAGATAATAAAAAGAGAAGCAGACTAATGGAAAGAGAAATGAGATACATTTTGCAGTTGCAGTTTGGGTTTTTTTCTTTTTTTTTTTTTCGGTAAGAAGGATTTTTTTTTTTTTTTTTAAAGCATGAGAGTTCTGCTTTTCTGAAAGCGCGGGCTCCAGTGCTATGATTAGCACCAGGAACTGGAGAGGTTCCATCAGAGTGAACCGTTGATTTCAAGGCAGCTTTGCCTCTTGTTTTTCAAACCTGGTAAGCACGCACATAAGAAGGTTGGGTCAGAGCTTGGAAAAGCAATTCAGTAGTTGGTGCATAGCCTTCAGAGAAAGCAAGCAAGTACCCATTTTACATTTACTTTCATTTTCAGAAGTGTGGCCAGCAACAAAGGTGGGGAATGAGATGGGGGTGGGGTTAACTTATACATAGTTATTTTATGCTGTGCCATCTTGCAGCAGATTTTCTGAGGACTTTGTGTGGGTTTGTTAGGGAAGTAAAAATTGGGTCAGAATAGTTTCACACTCTACTACAACGTTCTTTGCGTTATTTTTTTATAGCCTTCAATTTAGGCAAATCATATTCATGTATCATTGCTAATTTTCAAAACAATGACACAAGAAGACTTTAGCTAAAAAGATATCATATATTTTAACCTGTTCTCACTTTCCCTGATTTATCAGGTTGGCGTTGTAACCAGGCACTCTGATAAAATTGATCTGTACAACAGCATCCAATTTTGCCAGAAAAATGATTACAGTGTTTTATGTTGAGAAAGTTTATTAAGTCTGAACATTTTTTTTCTCAAAAAAGAATTATTTTAAATGGACACAGGATTTTCCATATTTAGATACATTTTTATCAAATCTATATTTGAAAAGAAATTGAGAGTGCCATAAAATATATTAATGACAGAATCAGAATTCAAAGTTAGTTCAGTATGGTAAATTTATGGGAAAAGTTTAACATGATTATATAGCATGATTATAACATTTGTTATAAATGTAAAATCTGGCACTTGGACTTCAAATAACATTTATACCAGGAAGGATGAGGTAACTATAGCTAAATAGCAGCATTTAGAGGAACAACAAAATAAATTTAGTTGAATATAAATTCCAGCGGCTTGAGTACAAATTGAAGCAGCTTGCCTGAAAAGCTAATACGCTGTAGCTGGCCTTCTAATGCCAAAGAATGGCAGACATGATTCTGGCTCTCCTAATCACAGGCCAGGCCTCCCCTGGACTCCAGAACCATCTCCGTTTCTAGACAGTGCTCATGAAGAGGAGCCCACACAATTTGAAGACTCATGTCCTAGTCCATTTATTGTAGCTATAACAGAATATCTGAGGCTGAGTAATTTATAAGGAAAAGAGGTTATTTCTTTAGCTCATGATTCTGCAGGCTGGGAAGTGTAAGAAGCATGGCTCCGCGTCTGCTCAGCTTCTGGAGAGATTTTCATGGTGGGTCATAACATGACGGAAAGTGTGAAGAGACAAAACCCCAGTGGCATCCTAGCTTCACAACAACCCACTCTCACAGGAATATTCTGCTAAGAAGTAATCCAGTCTCGTGAGAATGAAAATTCACTCACTATGCCAAGAATAGCACTAAGCCACTCATAATGGATCTGCCCTTTGACTTGAACAC
Source organism: Sapajus apella (assembly GCF_009761245.1). Classification (NCBI taxonomy): domain Eukaryota; kingdom Metazoa; phylum Chordata; class Mammalia; order Primates; family Cebidae; genus Sapajus; species Sapajus apella. The sequence goes on from NW_022436975.1 coordinate 16,285,450, forward strand.
TTCCCACCTCTCAAGACTATATTAGGAATCAAGTTTTCACCTAAGTTTTGGTGGAGACAAACAAACTATCTCCAAACCATAGTGAGTCATAAGCCCTTTCATAGTCTGATCAAAGGTATGGACCCTCTCTCCAAAAAAATGCATGTACATGTTATCTTGCATACCATTCCCAGGTGCTCACAGTGTATTCCTTAAAGGATCTATGAAAAAATATGCCCAGATTCCAGGTACCCATGGCTTCCAGATTAAGAATTCCTGATCTAGAATATAGTCAGACCAACAAGCATCAGAGGCATTCTGAAAGTGAGGTTCATCCTGAACCTCTTTTCTTATTCCTGCCTAAACCCAAGATTGAGTTGGGTGGCCACAGGGTGACAGTCACTAACTGGAACATGCTGGCTTTATACCATCACAAAACCATGGACTGGGTTAGCACAATCATTTCAGGAAAATACTAGTCAAATATCTGAAATTATTTATATGAATATTCTACTGATTTTTTTCAATGTTTTAGCTTCCTATACATGATAGTCATAATAAAAATAGATAAGATTTATTAAGCATTTACAATATGCCAGACACTGAGAATATATATGATATTCTCAGTATATCCTCACAACAATGGTATGAAATGAATATTATTGCTTTCCCCAGTTCAGAGATGAGGAAACTAACACACAGAGAAGCTGAATAACTTATCTAACATCACGCCCCGTGTGAAGTAGTGACACCCACAACTATCTGCTCCTAACCTAACCACAGTGCTATGTTTCCTCCCTGATATGACAAGCAACCCAAGCTGTCTGCCTTCATGAGATATTGTGGAACATCCACCAAATGAGTATTGATTACCAGATTACACTCACCACCGGAGATAAAACACAGCACTCTTTTAAGTTACAGGTTTGCATGCTCTGTTGAGTGTCATTTTTATACTTTCAGGCTTAATTTTCATTTTGCGTTGTCACTAAGGTTTGTAAAGAAGGGCCCCCACATTCTGTCTCTTGTGTGTATGTACCACACTACCTGCCCTTTTCTATCAGTCTTGAATTATGAACCTTAGATGTTTGGGTTTATATTGCAAAGACATTACTCTTCAAGGTTATGAATGTTTTTCTTGTTCAGTATCATGGCCCTGACCTGATTCAAACACCTTTCATAAACAGGCCTGAATACATTTGGGAGTGCTTTCTAGCTCTAGCTCCAGATATTGGATTAGCGGAATTAACACTAGTGAATACTAGCATTCAAAGGAGCTCTATGCTGTATGATCACTTTGTAGTGTAGGGATTCATTGATAGAAGCCATGATGCAAACAAGAGACATGCCATGTCTGCTATCTCTCTACAAACTCTCTCCAACTATTTTCTGATGAGTGGGCAAGCTCATATCTGACAGCCTTCTCCTTATCCTGCCACCTTGCATGTCCTCTTATGTTCTTAGGCCTTCAGATTGCAAGAGTTACCATCTTTTCCTCTCTGAAATTCTGGATACCATAAAAGAGTTTCATCTTGTGCTCATTGAACCAAAAAAGCAGACAAATTATTTTCAGAATAATTATAAGTTAACAGGATATAAAATATTCAGGTCTTATAGAACCATCTCCTCTGGTATGAGCCTTATGCTATGGAGCTCTAATTTTGTTTTAAAGAATTTGAGAATCTCCAACTTCCCCAGCAGCTAATGAAGGGAGGAGGTCCTCTCCCCTGCCCTTGATCCTATAAAGAGCACATTTCTAGCACACTTACCCACAGTTCAGGTTCTCACATTAATGGGCCTCACAAATAATCTCACTGAACATCAAGCTGGGAAATGAACACTGGCACAGTCCTGGTAAATTCTCTTAAACTGGTCCCCAGCGGGTGCAAAACACCTCAAACTACATTTGTTATATATCAAAACAGTGCTTCTAAAGGTTGTCCATGGTATGAATAAAAAAATCTAATAAACATATCTGATAAATCAGGATGATAGCCTCCATATTTCTTTGTTTAATTCTCAGTTTTCTTGTGAGCCCTTCTTGAAGTTTGGTTGTAATGGATCATTACGTCCATAATGTGCTCAATGTTGGAGTGAATTTTGAACAGTTTTTAGGCTGCATACTGTTTTCTTCCAGATAATTTACTGGATTAAAATTAGCAGTGTGAAAAGCTGTAGAGAAATCTAAATGCCTGCCAAATCAAAGAAATAATCACATTTTTATGAATATTTAATATCATAGTCATGGCAAATAAGGCAAGTAATTAGTACTTACCATAAATTTGCAAAGTATTATTTTATGTAAATGTTACATTCTACTAGTTTGATATGAATTATTCATTGTATAACCAGACACTGACACAAACCAGTAAACATTTAAATCTATGTGCTATTAGTTTACTTACCTTCAATGATTTTGTGCAGAATATATACATATTTTTTTCCATGAATCAGTGTTTTCTCCTTGCCTCAAAAAGGGACAAAAGACAATGAGAAGAATGTTGTTTAAAACCATCTAGTATATATCCAATAGTAAAGACACTTAAGATGCACATGTAAAACGTGTGGGCCCCTCATGTGTACAGGTACAAACCCCCCAGCTCTGCCTCTGTCTCTCTTCACCTTTCATGTACATCATTAACAAAGAGCAGTTATGAGTGATGCTATAAGCAAAAGTGTGTTGGAGAAAAATAATTGAATGTTATAGACTGCGTAGCGAAGAATTAAATTTATCCAAAAGAGAAGCCTGCCCTTTGCCCTGAGCAGCTGAGAGGTGATCTCCAGGCTCTTGGAAGGTCATGTAATGTAAGAGTGTCTTTGTTTGCTAGGGGTCTTCAGTCCACCTGACAGTCTAACAATTCAATTTATGTTGAGCTACATGGGATCTGCCATTCTCTGGAAGATCCAGAGACTAAAGTTATCAGCCTGACTTCCAGAAGGGCTGGAGACTAAAAAACAGCAACACAGGCAATGTATGATTGAGCGTCTAATAAAAACCCTGAGCACCTAGGCTGGGGTGAGCTTCCCTGGTTGGTGATACACTGTGTACTGTCACACATCATTGCCAGGAGTCAGTAATGCTGTTCATGCCTCCACGGGGAAAAGGCAACTGGAAGTGCAGCTTGTAGACCATCCTGGACTCTGCTCCATGTGTCGCTTCCCTTGGCCGATTTTAATCTGTATTCTTCCCTGTGGTAAACCATAACCATGAGTATAATAGCTTTCTGTGGGTTCCATGAGACCCTCTAGTGAATTATTAAAACTGAGAGCTTGGGAAACTTGCAATTGACATCAGACGGGAATACAATGCTGTGTGAACTCTGGCCCCTCTAACCTCACAGTTGTTAAAATTTTGCATAAACAGGTAACTAAAGGAGACTGTACTGGAGAACTGAAACAGAGTAGCCTCTCGTTGAGAGAGGGTAGGCATTTAAGCCCACTGCCAGCCTGCTGTGACAGGCTTTTTCTTCCCATCATGTTTTCCATGAAGTCCCACTCCCTCTGCCTGACTTTCTGAAGTCAGTTGAGTTCTGTGCTAATCCCAGAGGTATAATGCCAGGGAGAACCAAACCAAAGTAATCCTCACATATAGTGGCTCTTCTAAACACTGCATTTCCAGCACCTTCCCCAATCTCTGTATGGCTCACTTACTGCCCTCCTTGAAGTCTTTGCTCATTGCCTTCCCAGCAAGGCATCCTAATGCTGCTACCTGAAATTGAAATACCTTCTCCTTCTCCAGCATCCCTACCCTTCCTAACTGCTTTATTTTTCTTTATAGCACTTATCTCCAGCATACTATATATGTTACTAATATACTTTGCTTATTTGCTGTCTCCACCCATGAAAACATAAGCCCTATTAAGGCTGGGATTTTGTTCACCATACCCCAATGTTTAGAACAGTGGCAGGGACATAGTAGGTGCTCAGCAAATATTTGTTGAACACATGAATGAATAGTCATTCCACATAGGAAGGGACCAGGATGGCAGCACTTCCACAGCAGACTGAGGGGCTCGTCCTGCATCTGGCATACTTTTTCACTTGGATTGCATATAACACAACAGTAAATAGCATCATTTTCTAGAGATTCTTTTCATTCCCACTGGTCATAAGATCCATAAAATATTGAGAGAATAAAATTTAAAATTTAAAGTGGCTGAAGGCAGAAAAAGGGATAAATGCCACCATTGCCTAGAAAGTCCATTGGAGTCTAATTTAAGGCCATTCCCATTTCAGGAAATGCCTAAGAATCCAAAGTAGTGCTAGAGCAAGAGTGTCCAGAATGTCAAAAGAGCTATGTGGGGCAGAAGGGGTATCAGTACCACTAAGAGGGTACGTTCAATCCTGGGGGAAGGTGGGAAAAGGCAGAGTAGTTTGCTTAGTTCTGTCTAAAAGCTAAAACTGTAAGAATTATTCTTAACCCCTCTAGTTAAGAATCAATCACTGCAAAAGACATGACTTGATTAAAATCTGTGTCTTCCCTCATCCAGGAGAGGACACAATGCTAAGTCAAAGCTAATCCATTCATGGGACTGTGAGGAAAAATAAGCGCACTGGGCTTTGATCCACTTGAGTTGTGCATGTGGTCCGTTTCAGGCTTGGCCTTTCCCTTTATTTAGGGAACCAACAAAATATGGTTGCAGAGTGATCATCTAGGTCTAAAAATATCAACCTAAGTAAAGAAAGTTTTTCTCCACGCCCAAGAAAATAGCAATCAGACCAGTCAAGGAGCAGAAATCACAAAGGCCCCTGACACTTTTCATTGGAAGAAATGCAATAAATGGGAGTTTCTTAAAGGTTGCTGAAAGGCGTAAAGGAAACTTATAGACCAATTTGGCACAGTTCTTATCAAACTTGCCCCTTTGCCCTGACACCCTTGTGCCCTCAGAAACCGACAATTTTCAGTGGGCAAGATTATTTAAAATAAATAAATTTTGTGAAATCACTAGAATTCAGTAAAATCAAGGAAATTAGATAGCATGTAAGATCCTAGAATCTCCTGTTTTGCAGAAAGTTTCTTTTCAGAATTCTAATCACTCCTATCTAGCCTTTCAATCTTAAGAAATCAGCTACGAAGTGAGATTTCCTGGAGTAAAATCTAAACTCCATCACCTAAAATCCATATGACTCTGGGAACTTGCTAAAACTCCATCATATGAGAATATGCCACCACCTGCCTCATGCACAGCTACTATGAGGGTCCCACGGCCAATCTCCACAAAGCTCTCAGCGGAACTTCTGGAACCACATGGGTGCTCTGTGTTAGCTGTTTAAATTTGCTTTTATTGTTAATCTTCTTCCATTTCAAATTCTAGTCTACTTTGCTGCTGAAGAAGAACATGCTATCAAAGAATAAGGTCAAAAAATGTTTAATAATTCTTCTATCTATATCTTTTTTTTTTTTTTTTTTTGGAGACAGGGTTTCACTTAGGCCGGAGTGCAGTGGCGCAATCTCAGCTCACTACAGCCTCTGCTGCCTGGGCTCAAGCAATCCTCTTGCCTCAGTCTCCTCATAGCTGGGGCTTTAGGCACACACCACCACACCCAGCCCACACCTAGCTAATTTTTGTATTTTTTATAGAGATAGGGGTCTCATCACCTTGCCCAGGCTGGTCTCAAACTCCTAAGCTCAAGTGATCCACTCACGTCAGCCTCCCAAAGTGCTGGGATTATAAGTGTGAGACACTGCACCCAGCCTACATCTTAAATTTATGTTAAGGTTTGCTTGCAATATTTTCTAGTTAAACAAGCAAAAAAAAAAAAAACAAAACAAAAACTCTACTTTTGAAAAATATCTTGTTTCCTCTGAGCACTCTCTATTCAATTCCACATGTAATTAAAGAGGAAGCAGAGAGAAACTTTAAATTTCAAGTTTTTCAACTGAGAATGCATAGATATGCACACATCCATATGAACATAAAAGCTGGGTTTTTTTTACAATCAAACCTTGATTTAATGTAACCAGATGTTAAATAAACTATTTGGATCTTAATTTCAACAGAGTCACCTAGACAATAAATATCACATTTCAAAGTGAGAGGCAAGGCCACCAGTCAAAATATGCATGGGACTTGCTTAAGAATCAATATTTAACACTTTGCTAACTACCCACCCTCAGCTTACAAAGGATCAAGCAGGTTGAAAAAAGAGTTGGATGTTATAAGAGGACTTTTTGGAGAGTTGTTCTGTGCTGTAACTCAAAGGGAGGAACAGACACTAGGTTATTCCCTTCAGCCCCTCAACCTTGGGACCTCAACCACCAGGTTGAGGGGCGGATGGGAATATCCTAGCATCTGCCCCTCCCTTTGAGGAAAGGACTTTGATGGGATCCCTCTGAGAGCCTGACATGCATGGTTCACAGCTGAGAACAATGTGAACTGGTGTCCGACTCTGGGACTTCCAAACAGAGGAAGACAACTGGCCAGCTACTCTTACAATGAAATAAAGATGACTGTGCCAGCGTCTGCCCATGATCCCAGAGTTTGTTTGAGCAAAAGGTGCCTAAGTGTTCCCAGGCATTTGTCCCCTCCTATGAGAAAACAAGCATACAGGTAACTTATGACTACCTGGAGAGTAAGGTGACCCCGACAGAGTGTGAACTGATTCCCAGGGCTGAGGAAGGAGATGCACGTGACCAGCCACTAGAAACATATTTCCACGTGGGGAAAACCCAGCAAGTCTTCTGTATGGAGTGAGGGAGAGAGAAAGAGGTAGAATGCAATCTGTGAAAGTGTCTTGTCAGCTCAGGCTGCTAATAATAAAATGCTATAAATTGGGTAGCTTATAAACAACAGAAACTTACTTCTCATAAATCTGGAGGCTAGAAGTCCAAGATCAAGGCACTAGCAGATTTGGCATGTGGGGAGGTCTCACTTCCTAGTTCGCAGATGGGGACTTCTCTCTGCATCCCTGCATGGTGGAAGGAGAGAGGGAGCATTTGGGGGTCTCTTTTTTAAGGGCACTAATCTCATTCATGATGGCTCCATTCTCATGACCTAATCACCTCCCAAAGACGCCACCTCCACATACCATCACCTTAGAGGTTGAGATTTCAACATATGAATTGGGGGGTGGGGGGATACAGACACTCAGATCAAAGCAGACCTATAAAAGTCATTTTACAAATCTTCCAAGTCCAGGGTGCACCCATGCCAACAGGTATTCCCTTCCTCCCTTCTCCCCGCTCGTGACAGTCATCCCCAGCTCTGGTAAAGCACTGTATGGAGCACATGGGGAAAAAAAGCACCACACACCCCACCCACCTACAAGCCTGCAAGGGTGCTGTTTGCAACAGGCCCAAGCTGAAGGGAAAAGTTTATCATTAGATGAAAAGAGGTGTTTTATGTATTACTCTGGATTATACATAGTAATTGCTAAACCAAAATTGATTTGTCATTAAAAATAATCAGAGGACATTTTTTTATTGGGAGCTAACCAGAAAATCAAGAGGCATGTCCTGGAGATAACAGAAAAACAAGCAGTGGGGGAAATGAATGAAGGGATTTTTGAGCCCTGCTGGCTTGACATGATGACAATGTTATTAAACAGTATCCTCACTGAGCTTACTTAATGGGTTCTTCCACAGGCTTCTGGTGAGGAATACACCTGCCTGCAGGACCACTTAGAGTGGTACCATCTGAGGGGAGCTGGGAAGTCAAGGACATGGGAGCCCCACAGTTCTAAGCAGACCAGCCTCGCCCCGTGAGACATCTAGGTCACCCAATTGGGAAGGGAGACAAGATGCAGTGAAGTGACGTTTCAACCCACATCTTCCACCAAGCCTCCCTTTCAGCCCAAACCCAAATGTGTAGCCAAGGAAAAGGAGTGACAGAAATGACTATTGCCTATTACAAATTCAGTGGCCATCAATATCTAAAAATGCCCCCAAAGCAACTTTCATTGAACAATTTTCCTTCCCATTACCCATGATTTTTACAATAAACTACAGGGTTCCCTTTTTTTGGTGATGCCTTTGCAGTGGCCAGGGCGGGGGAATTAGTCCTTCCGGGAAACATCCTGGTTTTCCTCACCCCAGCCCAGCCCACCCCAGCCCAGGCTTGTTTCTAGCAAAGTAAGGGAGGATGCTGTCAAATTTAGAGCTAAATCGAAAAAAGTGTAATTTCTAAACCTAGAATAAAACTTGAAACATTTGGAATTTGTATTTCATTTGGCTCTGGAAAAGATGAGTTTGAAGCCGCTGCAGATTTTGTGATCTATTTCCCTGGGGAGTCTTAGCGACTGGGTAGATAAACCTCAGCTTAATCCCAGCAGAGTATGGAAACTGTGATATCTTGAAATACCTGAAATGTGTGGACTGTAAAAGCTGCATTTCTAAGCACTGATTCAGTTTGTGGTAAGTATCTCATGCTCTCGCACATAAGCTGAGGAATTGTTAGGTGTGTTGGTTTATAGCCCTGGGAACAATCCCCTCTGTAGCCAGCTACTTGTCCTTACCACACTAGGACACAAAGTTCCATTTCTTTGCCTTAGTAGAATTAACAGCAGGAATGGTTCTGATTCTTGTATCTACCAAAAATGACAGACCAGACACAGACAAACATACCCTCATACACACCCAGAAAGCCCAAGCATGGGAGAATGTGTCTGACAAGCACAATGAGCAGAAAAGAGATGGAAAGTAGAGCCATGTGCTCCATAGGACTCTTCTTGGCTTGAAGGGTTTGGTCTGTGCTTGCAAGCCACATGCTGTAAATGAGGAAGTCCACTGTGGAGTTGACAGGTAAGATACAGTAAGTGCCTATCAGAAGTCAACTCACAAAACCAAGCCTTTGACAACACACTGTGATGCTCAGTGGGAAACACGGAATCTGCCAGCTGGCCCCGCAACAAGGAGAGCTACATCCAGGACGCTCAGCTTCCTCTCTCCTACAGAAAGGGGCAGCCCCTTTTGATTTTGGGTTGGCATGCAGAAAGGACGAATAAGGGAGACAATCATTGCTTATGATCAAAAGATTGTAAAGGCGATATAAACAGTGAAAGTCACTGCTAATCGCGCTCCGCTGGACTCTCATCAGTACAAAGTGAATGTACAAGGTAGAATCCAGGCCCAAAGATGATTAGAGCAGCAAACAGGAGTCTACCCACACAGACAAGAAGATGGGGCTCATGTAAATGTTTGCCTTTCATTTATTTTGAGCAAACATTTCCTTCCACGTAACAGACTCATCCTGATCGGCAACTTCCACCTGGTGTTCTTCAAGCCAGATGGAAGCGTAAATTATTTAAATACATGATCTTCCATTAGCTATTAAGCTTAAGTGCCTCAAAAAAAATTTTTAAGTGCTTTCCAGGATTCTAGAAAGCATTTGCACTAAGATAGATAAACACAGTTTCAGGACACAACTCCAATGACAGCAATTTTTAGATTTTAAAATATAGTCAGCATCTATAAGTAATTATGACTTCGGCAAAGGATTGTTTGCACTGAAAAAGTAAAATCAGAGCTAATGAGTTAACTAAGGATTTTTTGGTGTGGTTTTTTTTAAATAATTTATTTATTTTACTTTAGGTGCTTACTATATCTGGCATTTCTCCCCATGTTATCCCTCTCCACCCTCCCCACCCCCCATTGTCTCTCCCCTACCCACCCCCCAGCTGTCCCCTGTGTGTGATGCTCATCTCACTGAGTCCACATGTTCTCATTGTTCAACACCCACCTATGAGTGAGAACATACAGTGTTGGCTTTCTGTTCTTGGGTCAGTTTGCTGAGAATGATGGTTTCCAGATTCATCCAAGTCCCTACAAAGGACATGAACTCATCGTTTTTTATGGCTGCATAGTATTCCATGATGTATATGTACCACATTTTCTTTGTCCAGTCTATCATTGATGGGCATTTTGGTTGGTTCCAGGTCTTTGCTGTTGTACACAGGGCTTCAATGAACATATGTGTGCATGTGTCTTTATAGTATAATGATTTATAGTTCTTTGGGTATATACCCAATAGTGGGATTGCTGGGTCAAATGGAATTTCTATTTCTAGATCCCTGAGAAATCGCCATACTGTCTTCCACAATGGTTGAACTCACTTACACTCCCACCAACTGTGTAAGAGTGTTTCTATTTCTCCACATCCTCTCCAGCATCTGTTGTCTCCCGATTTTTTAAAGATCGCCATTCTAACTGGCATGAGATGATATCTCAGTGTGGTTTTGATCTAATGACCAGTGATGATGAGCATTTTTTCATATGTTTGTTGGCCTCATATATGTTCTCTTTTGAAAAGCAACTGTTCATATCCTTCGCCCACTTTTGAATGGGGTTGTTTGTTTTTTTCTTGTATATCTGTTTTAATTCTTTGTAGATTCTGGATATTAGCCCTTTGTCAGATGGGTAGATTGCAAAATTTTTTTCCCATTCTGTTGGTTGTCAATTCACTCTAATGATGGTTTCTTTTGCTGTACAGAAGCTCTGGAATTTAATTAGATCCCATTTGTCTATCCTGGCTTTTATTGCCATTGCTTTTGGTGTTTTAGTCATGAAGTCCTTGCCTATGCCTATGTCCTGGATGGTTTTGCCTACGTTTTCTTCTAGGGTTTTTATGGTGTTAGATTTTATGCTCAAATCTTTGATCCATCTGGAGTTAATTTTAGTGTAAGGTGACACGTAGGGGTCCAGTTTCTGCTTTCTGCACATGGCTAGCCAGTTTTCCCAACACCATTTATTAAACATGGAGTCCTTTCCACATTGCTTGTTTTTTCTGGGTTTGTCAAAGATCAGATGGTTGTAGATGTGTGGTGTTTCTTCTGGGGTCTCTGTTCTGTTCCATTGGTCTATGTCTCTGTTTTGGTACCAGTACCATGCTGTTTTGATTACTGTAGCCTTGTAGTATAGTTTGAATTCTGGCAGTGTGATGCCTCCGGCTTTGTTCTTTTTGCTTAGGATTGTCTTAGCTATGTGGGGTCTCTTGTGATTCCATATGAAGTTTAAAGTGGTTTTTTCCAGTTCTGTGAAGAAGGTCATTGGTAGCTTGATGGGGATAGCATTGAATCTATAGATTACTTTGGGCAGTATGGCCATTTTCATAATATTGATTCTTCCTAATCATGAGCATGGAATGTTTCTCCATCTGTTTGTGTCCTCTCTTATTTTGTTGAGCAGTGGTTTGTAGTTCTCCTTGAAGACATCCTTTACATCCTTTGTTAGTTGTATTCCTAGGTATTATATTCTCTTTGTAGCAATTGTGAATGGGTGTTCACTCTTGATTTGGCTCTCTGTTTGTCTGTTATTGGTATATAGGAATGCTTGTGATTTTTGCACATTGATTTTGTATCCTGAGACTTTGCTGAAGTTGCTTATCAGTTTGAGAAGATTTTGGGCTGAGATGATGGGGTCTTCTAAGTATACAATCATGTCATCTGCAAATAGAGACAGTTTGACTTCCTCCTTTCCTAATTGAATAACTCTTTATTTCTTTTTCTTGCCTGATTGCTCTGGCTAGAACTTCCAATACTATATTGAATAGGAGTGGTGAGAGAGGGCATCCTTGCCTAGTGCCTGATTTCAAAGGGAATTCTTCCAGCTTTTGCCCATTCAGTATGATATTGGCTGTAGGTTTGTCATATATAGCTTTTATCATTTTATGAAACGTTTCATCAATACCTAGTTTATCGAGTTTTTAGCATGAAGGGCTGTTGAATTTTATCGAAGGCCTTCTCTGCATCTATTGAGATAATCATGTGGTTTTTGTCTTTGGTTCCGTTTATGTGATGGATTACATTTATGCATTTGCATATGTTGAACCAGCCTTGCACCCTGGGATGAAGCCTACTTGGTCATGATGGATAAGCTTCTTGATGTGCTGTTGCAATCTGTTTGCCATTATTTTATTGAAGATTTTTGCATCTGTGTTCATCATGGATATTGGCCTGAAGTTTTCTTTTTTAGTTGAGTCTCTGCCTGGTTTTGGTATCAGGATGATGTTGGTCTCATAAAATGAGTTAGGGAGGATTCCCTCCTTTTGTATTGTTTGATACAGTTTCAGAAGGAATGGAACCAGCTCCTCTTTGTACGTCTGGTAGAATTCAGCTGTGAACCCGTCTGGACCTGGACTTTTTTTTGTTGGTAGGCTATTGATTGCTGCCTCTGCTTCAGCCCTTGTTACTAGTCTATTCAGGGCTTCAGCTTCCTCCTGGTTTAGTTTTGGTAGAGTACAAGTGTCTAGGAATTTATCCATTTCTTCCTGGTTTAATGGTTTATGTCAGTAGAGCTGTTTGTAGTAATCTCTGATGGTAGCTTGTATTTCTGTGGGATCAGTGGTGATATTCCCTTTATTGTTTTTTATTGCATCTATTTGATTCTTCTCCCTTTTCTTTTTTATTAATCTGGCTAGCGGTTTGTCTATTTTGTTGATCTTTTCAAAAAACCAGCTCCTGGATTTATTGATTTTTTGAAGGGTTTTTTGTGTCTCTATCTCCTTAAGTTCTGCTCTGATGTTAGTTATCTCTTGTCTTCTGCTAGCTTTTGAGTTTTTTTGATCTTACTCCTCTAGCTCTTTAATTTTGATGATAGGGTGTCGATTTTAGATCTTTCCTCTCTTCTCTGGTGGGCATTTATTGCTATAAATTTCCCTCTCGATACTGCTTTAAAGGTGTCCCAGAGATTCTGGTAAGTTGTGTCTTCATTCTGGTTGGTTTCAAAGAGCATCTTTATTTCTGCCTTCATTTCATTGTTTATCCAGTCAACATAAAGAAGCACGTTGTTCAGTTTCCAAGTGGTTGTGCAGTGTGTTTCTTGTGCAGTGGTTTGAGTGTGTTTCTTGCTCCTGAGTTCTAGTCTGATTGTGCTGTGGTCTGATAGACTGTTTGTTATGATTTCTATTCTTTTGCATTTGCTGAGGAGTGATTTTCTTCCAACAATGTGGTCAATTTTAGAGTAAGTGCAATGTGGTGCTGAGAAAAATGTATATTCTGTGGATTTGGGGTGGAGCATTCTGTATATGTCTATTAGATCCGCTTGGTCCTGCTCTGTACTCAAGTCCTGGATATCCTTGTTAATTTTTTGTCTCGTTGGTCTGTCTCATATTGATAGTGGAGTATTGAAGTGTCCCACTATTATTGTGTGGGAGTCTAAATCTCGTTTTAGGTTGTTAAGAACTTTCTTTATGTATCTAGGTGCTCCTGTGTTGGGGGCATATATATTTAGGATAGTTAGCTCTTCCTGTTGGATTGATCCTTTTACCATTATGTAATGTCCGTCTTTGTCTCTTTTGATTTTTGTTGGTTTGAAGTCCATTTTATCAGAGACTAGGATTGCAACCCCTGCTTTTTTTCGTTCTCCATTTACTTGGTAAATCTTCTTCCATCCCTTTATTTTGAGTCTATGTGTGTCTTTGTACGTGAGATGGGTTACTTGAATACAGCACACTGATGGGTTCTGACTTTTTAATCCAGTTTGCCAGTCTGTGTCTTTTGATTGGGGCGTTTAGGCCATTTACATTCAATGTTAATATTGTTATGTGTGAATTTGATCCTGCATTTTGTTACTGGCTGGTTTTCTCTCTCATTAGTTGACTCATTTTCTTCATTGCATTTTTGATCTTTGCCAACTGGTTTGCTTTTGCAGTGACTGGTACTTGTTCCTTTCCGTGCTTAGTGTTTCTTTCAGGAGCTCTTATAGAGCAGGTCTGGTGGTGACAAAAATCTCTCAATAATTGCTTGTCCGTAAAGGATTTTATTTCTCCTTCACTTATGAAGCTTAGTTTGGCTGGATATGAGATTCTGGGTTGAAAGGTCTTTTCTTTAAGGATGTTGAATATTGGCCCCCTCTCTCTTCTGGCTTATAGAGTTTCTGCTGAGAGATCTGCTGTAAGTCTGATTGGCTTCCCTCTGTGGGTGACCTGACCTTTCTCTCTGGCTGCCCTTAGCATTTTTTCTTCATTTTGACCCTGGTGAATCTGACAATTATGTGCCTTGGGGTTGCTCTTCTTGAGGAATATCTTTGTGGAATTCTCTATATTTCTTGAATTTGAAATTTGGACTGTCTTGCTAGGCTTGGGAAGTTCTCCTGGGTAATACCCTGGATAATATTTTGGAGTGTGTTTTCCAGCTTGGATTGATTCTCCCCGTCATATTCAGGTACACCGATCAAGCGTACATTAGGTTTTTTCACATAATCCCATATTTCTTGGAGGTTTTGTTCATTTCTTTTCACTCTTTTTTCTCTTGTATTTCCTTCTCTTTTTATTTCATTGAGTTGATCTTCAATCTCTGATATCCTTTCTTCTGCTTGATCGATTCGGCTATTAAAACTTGTGTTTGCTTCACGTAGTTCTCGTGCTGTGTTCTTCAACTCCATCAAGTCGTTTATGTTCTTCTCTAAGCTGGTTATTCTAGTTAGCATTTCGTCTAACCTTTTTCCAAGGTTTTTGGTTTCTTTGCATTAAGTTAGAATGTATTCCTTTAGCTCTGAAAAGTTTGTTATTATCCACCTTCTGAATCCTGTTTCTGTCAATTTTTTGCACTCCTTCTTGGTCAAGTCGTGATCCTGTGTTGTTGAGGCATTGTGATCCCTTGAAGGAGAAGAGATGTTCTGGTCTTTGCTGGTTTCACCTTTTTTGCGCTGGTTTTTTCCCATCTTTGTGGATTTACCTGGCTGTGGTGTCAGAGAGCTGCTTGATATGGTCGCTTGTCTGCCTGTGGGGATGCTACTGGGTTTCTATGGACTCCTTCAGGTTACTAGGGAAGCTTCCTGTGTCTTTTTTGCTTATGCTGGGAGATTAGGCCCGCCTCTTCCACTGACCTGTAGGTGCTGCTGGGTTGTCAAGAACGTCGTCCTGTTGCTATGTAGGCTTCTTGTGTTTTTTGTTAAAACACATAGCTCAGTCCCACCCCTCTAGTGGTGGGTTGTGCCCTTCCTCCACTGGGCTGGATCATTCAGGATTCATCTCAGACTATGGCACTGGCTACGTAACCCACTAGAGTCGGAGCTTCAGCCTTCTGGGATTTGTGGGGGAGGTTAGGGACCCACCCAGCCACAACCCGCAGTCTCCCCCTTTCAGCTTTCTCTCTCTTCAGTCATGGGGTAGGGGCCTTCCAGCTGCTCCCGCTTACAGCTCCCTCTCTCTCCAGGCGGGAGTAGGGGGTGATAGCTCAGTCTACAGACTCTTATTCAACTCCGCACTTGTAATTCCCGGGCACATGACTGGCAAAGATCCCCTGTTCTGTGTATTGCTGAGGCTTTGGGGGAAGCACTGTATCTGGACCGGAGCACCAGAGGTAGAGCCTTCGACTCGCTGGTCAGATGCACTTTCTGGGTGAAGCAGCACTCCTCCCCACCTCAGTCTGCCCTGAGTGGGCTTTGCTCACCCTCAGACCAGACCCGTTGAAATGCACCTGGTACCTCGGTTGGAGCTAGGAGATCTCTGGGTTTCTGTGTCTGTTTCGTTGGGTGTTGGGCACTGGCATTGTGTCTAATCTGCCATCTTGGATCCTCCGGTGTAGTTTTTTTTTTGCCCTCCACATGACACTATTCCATAAAAAACAAACTTTATGTTCATCCCGACACACTGAGGAGCAATACTGACCTGTCTTGACTAGTTTCTCTCATTCATGGTTCAGGTATATTTTTTTCAAACTAGGTTTGTTTTTAAGTAAAAATAAATATGAAGGCAGGTTTTAAGCTTGATCATTTTCCTGAGGGTAAATCAGGTTAGCACTTCTAATAATATAATAACTGCTGTGTTCATGTGTGCATACAGTGTGTAATGGATAGATTCATGAGTAAAGAAATCCTAGTTGACTTCCAAAACTGTAATTACTCACTTGATTATAGAAGGAGAAAGGGAATATGTTATAGTTAAATGTCAAAAATTCATAAAATTTCAGAAATTGGAATGCCTGTAGAGATCACCTCGATCAGTGCTCATCAACCTGTACTTGTTAAAACACAGATTGTCATTCTATGGCACTGGCATGGGTTCTGAGATTCTCCATCTCTAACACGCTCTCAGATGATGATGATGAAATTGGTCTGTGGAACACTCTTTAAATAACAAGCCCTAATTGTTCAACGTGAACTCATCAGCCCTTCTGGAAATGCCACATCTTGGAAGGATAAAGATGTCAGATTTCACAAGATAAGAGAAAAATCACTTCTTTGCCCTTAGCATGTCATTAGTCAAGTTTTATATCAGCGATCAACCAGATATCAAAATAAAGGTTACAGCACTGAGTGCTGCAGTTATATTTAAATTTATTTTAGTACAAGGAATTGTTCATTGAAACATATTTTACTCAGAAATCTAGTCTGCAAGGAAAATAAAAGTGGTATTCTTCAAGTTAAAAGTGTGTGTGTGTGTGTGTGTGTGTGTGTGTGTGTGTGTGTGTGTATGGCCTTTTCCACCTTAATTCTGACTCTCCCAACTGGTCCAGAGGGCAGAAGTCCTCATCTTTGATAAAATGAGTCTGAAGTCAACTGTGACCCAAGGTATTTTCTTCTTGTTTGCATTATAAGAGTCTTGATCCCAAACTACTGTAAAGAGTGATCCCAACTTAACAAGTCTACTTGCCTCCTTGACTTAAGAGGACATGGTAAGGTATCTACATTCCAGGTCTTATTTCAGGGTCCACTTCTCTTTTTTTTGTACACCTTGGTTATTCTTAATTGCCCTTTGACAGTGAATATTTGATATCCTTCCTCCTTTCTTCATTCCGTCAATACTGTTCTTCATTTCTTCATTACCATAACTCCTTTTACATGGTTTTACTTCCTACATGACTTCTTCAGTTGCTTTTCACTCCTCCCGCTAGTGGAGGATGGCTTGAGAGGATGCCATGCCTTGGCAGCTCCAATCTACTATCTTTCCATCCATCACCATCCTCACCCTTCACTCAATCAGATCACTTCACAGTGCATAGGGGCTTTGAAGGCTTCCTAATCCATCACCTAAGCTGAGATGTCTGCTTTTCCCTTTTAAATAAAATTTAGTTACCAAGCATAGCTTTTTTTTTTTTTTTTTTTTTTTTTGGCAGCGTCTTGCTCTATTGCCCAGGTTGGAGTTCAGTGGCGTGATCTCAGCTCACTGCAACCTCTGCCTCCAGAATTCAAGCAATTCTCCTGCCTCAGCCTCCCAAGTAGCTGGGATAACAGGTACATGCCACCACTCCCAGTTAATTTTTGTACTTTAAGAAGGGAAAGAGTTTCATCATGTCAGCCAGGCTAGTCTTGAATTCCTGACCTCAAGTGATCCAACCGCCTCAGCCTCCCAAACTGCTGGGATAACAGGCGTGAGCCACTGTGCCCGGCTTCAGGCCTAGTTCTTAAGAAGCCCCTGCATTTTTGTCAAGTTATTTGCTTCTATAAATAAAGTTAATTTTTCAAATACACTTTCTTTACATATTTGAGGTTTGAAAGGCTTATAAATAACACACTTCTTTTCCCCAACCACGTTCAGAATTGAAAGACTCACAGACTCAGGAAGATGGAAATAAAATATCACCTTTGTTCTTAATAAAGCTTTGGGAGAATTTGTTTCAGATGGGAGGGCTGAATGGTGTTGCTCTGAATAGGATGCTCTACAGAAGTAAAAGGACACACTGTGTCAGCAAGTGCTGGAGGGCTGCAGTGGCAGGACTCCCTATGGCAGCCCCTGCCTCCTCCACTCCCAGACACTGGGAAGAACAAGTGGGGCCAAATTTACTACATACCCAAGAGCAGATAAGTACACGCATTCCCTGCAGGTTGGAGAAATTGAAACTGCAGTTGAGAAATGAACCTGCTCTATTCCTTTTCTCTCACTCGCTTCGCAGACTTCCCTTGCTCGACTCACTCCTCCTCCATCCAGAAACACTAAGTAAGAGAGAGAGGGAAAGGCAAGGAACATTAGGGTATCACTTCACCAGGCAACACAGGGAGTGCATACTAGCATTTCCTCTGAACGTGGACTTTTATTTAAACAATTTCATACAACTTGCCAATTCTCTCCTTACAATACAGATAGCCTTGCTGGCACTACCATCAAAGAATCTATTCTGTTTGCTATTCCTTATCAAGTCTCCAAACAGTTTCCATAAATTAGTACAAATTTATCATACAAGGAATCATGCCAACATTTGTAAGAGTTCCAAAATATAAGACACTGTTTATGCCCTGTAGATGTTTAAAAATCTAGTTGGAGACACTAGATTTGAACAAGCAAAGTTAAGCAATTAAATATTTTAATAACAACTCAATACAATATTGTGAATACAGGTCAGCACACAATTATCTTTTACATGAATTTAAAGTAAAATAAGAGCTCAGAAGAAGAAATCTTGATAGGTTGGGGTGGTGGGATAATGTTTTGCTGAGGAGGTTTGATCTGGGTTTTCAAAATGGACAAGGATTTAAGAGAGAAGAGGGAATCATAAAAAGATGGAAGAAGTCAAAGGAAAAACCATAGCCTGCAGCAGAGGTGTTTTACAGGGGCAAGCTTAGGAGGCAATTTTCAAAATTCAAATCTGTTTAGCAACAGTCTCAGTGGTCCCAATTATAAAATGGCATTCCACTCCAAGGTTTTTGTGAGTATCAAGTAAGATGTATGTAAAGCAACAAGAATATAATAGGTACCCAATAAATGTTAGTTATTGTTTTCAATATCATCATTACATTTATTTCTTACTAGTTAAATTGCCTATGATTTCTGGAGCATTTGCCTATAAAATTTACTTAATATAGAATTTATTTGGCCTTTCATGTCCTAGCAGCCTGTTCAGCCTTCTCTAAATAGCACTTAAAAAAAAAAAAAAAAAAAAAAAAAAAAGGAAGTCAGGAAGAAAGGGAAGGAAGGAAGGAAGGAAGGAAGGAAGGAAGGAAGGAAGGAAGGAAGGAAGGAAGGGAGATAGGGAGAGAGGGAGGGAGGGAGAGAGGGAGGGGTAGGAGAGGGGAGGGGAAGGGAAGGAGTGAGGGAGGGAGGGAAGGTTCTTTATTATAAAAAATTCCAAACATTTCAAAGATAACAGCATATATATTCATCACCCAGATTCAACAATTATCAACTCATGAACGATCGTACCATTTCATGTACATTGTACCCAGAATATTTTGAAGCAAATCTCAAACTTCATGTCATTTTATTCTTAAATTTATAGCATGTATTCTTTTTGAAAAATATAACCACAATATAATTCCCACATCTAAACATGTGTTTAAATATCCAAACAACGCTCAAATGCCTTCACTTGGTTCATTTTCTTAGTCCGTTTTGTGCTGCTGTAACACAATACCAGAGACTGGATAATTTAAAGTATGGTGTTGGCATCTGCCAGGGCCATTTTGCTGCATCATCCCATGTGAAGGTGGAAGGACAAAAGAGAGCAAGAGCAGAGAAAGCCAAACTTGCTTTTATGACAAATTCACTCTTGCAGTAGCAAACGCACGACTGTGATAACAGCATTAATCCATTCATTAAGAAGAGCTCTCATGAACTAAACACCTCTTAAAGATCCCACCTTTCAACACTGTTCTCTTGGGGATTGTTTCCAACATGTGAACTTTGGGGGACAAATTCAAGCCATAACAGTGATCACTGACAGTATTTCTACTTTTGAATCATTTTTAAATTGTGGATTTGAGCATATTTGAAATTATTTGGTTCACTGTAGTTGTGGTTTTCATTGATTATCAAATTGTCACCTTATTTGTCAGTGGGGATCCTATTAAAGTTGACTCTTGAGTCCTTCAGCTGCATCGTGATAGTCTTTAATAGGTTCTGTGCTTTGTAGTATGATGAGATGCTATAGGAGCATGTTGAACATTTTCTGCCCCAGATTTGCCATGTCTCTGAGGAATTCCTGTTCCTTCAAGAAATAGATGGTCTTACCAGGTCAAGATCTTGACATCAAGTTTGCTGATTGCTACTGGATCAGCCATTATTTTCAGGATGTATTAGTGAAAATCTATAAATATGTTGTGATTTTGGTGTTGCTTTAAGGTAGTATACATCATAAACGAAAATTTATACTTCTGATTCAAACTTAGCACAAAATTTTTAATTTAACCCCATTTGTGTTACGTCTTTTGACAAACACACAAAAATAACTACTCATTTACTTCATCCACATGATACACATTCAAAAGTCTTAAAATAAGAATGTCCATACTATCACCTACAATGCGATTACTAAAGCAGTTGTTAAAAACTTTTTTTCATCTGGGCATGGTGGCTCTTGCCCATAATCCCAGCACTTTGAGAGGCTGAGGTGGGAAGATCGCTTGAGCTCAGGAGTACAAGACCAGCCTGGTCAACAAGGCAAAACCCCATCTCTACAAAGAAATACAAAAATTAGCTGAGTGTGGTGGTATGGGCCTGTAGTCCCAGCTAAGGCAGTAGGATCACTTGAGCCCCGGAGGTGGAGGTTGCAGTGAACTGAAGTTGTGCCACTGCACTCCAGCCTAGGCAACAGCAGTGAAACTCTGTCTCAAAAAGGAAATTTTTTTTCAATTTTTTTTTCTTTAAAGTATATGCCACTAGGGAAATATGGTCAAGTGTTTGAAAGTCACTTGAAATAGTTTCTTTCTGAATGGTGTGCCATAAACGCAAATTCTGATATTAATTTATTTCATTTTACTTTTACCTTCTATAATTTTATATCTGATTTTATATAATTATGTGAATATTTACATGATTCCAAAATGAAAATAATATCTATTCAAAGAAACATAAGCTTCTATTCTTGTCACCTCCCCCACATACCCATAAACACATACACATATTTGTTTACCCTATAATACAAAGTGGGAAGCTTGAATTATGTTCCCCAAAAAGATATGCTCAGGTCCCAACCTAAGGTACCTGTAAATGTGACCTTATTTGGAAACAGGATCTTTACAGATGTAATCAATTTAAGATGAGGTCATACCAGATTAGGGTGGACCCTAATCTACTGACAAGTGTCTTTATAAGAAAAAGATGAGGGAGATTTGGATCCAGAGACACAGGCACAAACAGCGAGAAGATAGTCACTTGAATAAGGAAGCAGGTATTGGAGTGAGGCAGCTACAAGCCAAGGAATGCCAAGGACAACTAGCAGCCACCAAAACGTAGGAAGAAGCAAGTTAGGACACTTCCCTAGAGCTTCCAGAGACAGCATGCCCTGCCAACACTTTGATTTTAGACCTTTACCCTCCAGAACTGTGAAAGCATAAATCTGTGTTGTTTTAAGCACTCAGTTTGTGGTATGTTTTTATGGCACCCCTGGGAAACTAATATGGACCCTCCCCACTCCCATCTCCTGGGCCCTTAAATGAACGACACCATGAGACACACACTTTTCTTCACCTTGCTTTTTTCACCTAAAATCTATATCCTAAAGATTACCCCATAATGTCATATGAAGACATTTCTCATGTGTTTTACATCTGCATAGGACTCTAGTTTGTGCATATACCATAGTTTATTCAACTAGTTCTTTGTTGATCAAAATGTGAGATCATTCTGAAGCCTATTAGTAGTACACTGTCCTATCATCAATAGTACTACTAATAACCTTCAGAATGATCTTTTCATATTTTTTCTAGTATAATGGTATAGTAAGTTCCTAGAAGTGGGATTGCTGAGTGAGAGGGTAAAGGCACATATAATATTGCAAAATACTAACAAATTCTACCCCAAACATTTTTCCCATCTTGCATTTACATCAACTGCATGTAAGAGTGCCAATTTCTCCACAGATTCAACAATAGACTGCCTTATCAAACTTCTGAATTTTTGTCAATGGGATAGGTGAGAAAGGTTTTATTTCCATAGTCTACATGTGCATTTTTCTTACTATGAGCAAAAGCATTGCTCTTCAGGCAGTGTGCAAAATGGAACAGACATATATGAATCAATTCTTCCCCTCTGCTTTCTTTCCTCCTCAGTCAGGCTATAAGCACTACTGTCTCTCATATTTTTATTTTCTTCTTTTGATGTTCAATATTAAACATATTGCATATCAAAAATTACATACTTGATAATAATTTTCAAGTTATAAGAAGTCATCCACCTCACCAAATCTATAATATACTTAATAAAAGTGTTAAGTTAGCACCTATTATGCAGCAGGCACTGTACAAGTTTTTAGGAAGTATAGGAAAAGGAAATAGAGAAAGAACCTCCTTCTTAAAACCTTACCACCTAGAAGGAAATGTAGAAACTTATAGATAGGCATGTAAAGTTCCATATAACTATGCAAAGTCATATGGATGATATTGATATAGGCACATATACATAACATACACACACACCTCATAACAGAATAACACATTAGTAGTAGAGTTGAGAAAGGGCAGGGAGGAGAAGATGATTCAGAGGATTATCTCAATTTTATTTTGACACATTTCTTTGAGTTAATACAGTACTCTATAAGCATAAATATTTCTGGAAATGGTAAAACACTTGGCTATATAATCACTCACAGCTTAGCAAAAATTAGCTAACCCAAATATTTTCCTTTTTACCATCACCTGAGATCTGTTGCCTTTCTAAATGAGGAATATCCCTAGAAATAAAAAGATATAGTGTGAAATGAGAGCATTTGACGAGCAGAAAATAACAGGAGAAAATTAGGTGAACTAGAAAGGCTGCATAATCTTGTGCTTAAAATCTAGGGCTCTGGAGCCATAACAGACTAGGTTTGAATCTTGACTCTACAACTAACTAGCTATAACACTTTGTGAAATTTCTTTAAGCAGTCTGGGGCTGTTTTCACATAAAATACATAATGCATAATTTCTTATTATTACATAAATGGTAATAATACCTATTCCATAGAGACAAGAAAAGAGGGAATATTAAATTCTTGCTGTGCCTTCTGCTTCCAGGTAGGATAGATAATTTGTGGCAATCAGTGTCCCCACTGAGAATAACTGAAAAGGCTTCATAGAAAAAAAATCTGGAGAGTTGGAACCATGGAAGATGAGGGATGTCTTATAGCTGCCTTTTTCCTCCATGAGTATATTTGCTAATTATGATGGCCAGGTGGTGGACTGAGAATATGAGATTTGATTGAATAGAGGCTAGGGTGCAGAGAAGCCAGTAGACATTGTTCAGTCCTAGTGTCCTGAGAGGCAGAATTGGAAACATGAGGGGACAAGTTCCAGGTGAGAAGGAAAGGATGGAGAACAGAGCCTGACACACAGCCAGCTCTCACTCAGGACATATGTTGGCTTCTGAAACTTCATGAAGCAAAAGTTAACCAGAAAGCGTCTGAGAAGCAGAGGAGAGGTTTTGACAGCCTAGCTATATTAAGAAGCAAAGACTAGAATTCAGAAACTACCAGAGTTAAATGCGGATAAATACACCAAATTCCCAGATGAAAGTCCCAGGAGTCTATACAATAGAAGTGGTGCAAACCAGCAAACCCACAACCAAGTCTTCAGCTCAGAATCTGATTAAAGTAAAGTGACTGGACTTCAATCTATCTGCCTAACAGAGAAAGGGTTAACCCTCTCTCTCCTAGAAGATGATAGGTATTATCTGAAGCCTCAAATTATTTTCATATGCATCATCTACCATTCAATTTTAAAACCTGCTAAATGCCCAGAGAAAACCATGTGACCAAAATGTTTTTAAAAGAATAAATAGACAGCAGAAAGGGGCTTATGGTTGATTCACATATTGAGTTAGCAGACAAAGGCTTTTAAATAACTATGATTCATATGTTTAAGAATATATTTTTAATAGAGAAATATTAAAAAGTCCTTAATACATCTTGAGTTGATTTTCATATAAGGCGAGAGATGAGGATCCAGTTTCATTCCTCCCCATGTGGCTAGCCAATTGTTCCCACACCATTTGTTGAAAAGGGTGTCATTTCCCCACTTTATGTTTTTGTTTGCTTTGTCAAAGATCAGTTGGATGTTAAGTACTTGGGTTTATTTCTGATTTCTATATTCTGTTCCATTGTTCTATGTGCCTATTTTTATACCAGTACCACACTGTTTTGGTGACTATGGCCTTATAGTGTAGTTTTAAATCAGGTAGGGTGATGCCTCCAGGTTTGTTCTTTTTGCTTAGTCTTGCTTTAGCTATGTAGGCTCTTTTTTGGTTCCATATGAATTTTAGAATTGTTTTTTCTAATTCTGTGAAGAATGATGGTGATATTTTGATGGAAATTGCATTGAACTTGTACCAAAGTTGGCATCTATATAAAAGTATCAATGGAAATTCTAGAAAAAGAAATATAGTAACACTTCTGGATTGAATTGTATCTCTCTAATATTCATGTATTGAAGCCCCAATGCACTGTACCTCAGAGAGTGACTGAATTAGGAAATAAGGTAATAAATAAATAATAAATGAATTAATACATTACTTTTAAAAGGTAATGAAGGCCGGGCACTGTGGCTCACGTCTGTAATCCCAGCACTTTGGGAGGCCAAGGCAGGTGGATCACAAGGTCAGGAGTTCAAGACCAGCCTGGCCAACATGGTGAAACTCTATCTCTACTAAAAATACAAAAATTAGCTAGGCATGGTGGCATGCACCTGTATTCCCAGCTACTCAGGAGGCTGAGACAGGATAATTGTTTGAAGCAAGGAGGCAGAGGTTGCAGTGAGCTGAGATCATGCCACTGCACTCCAGCCTGGGCAACAGAGCAAGACTCTGTCTTGGAGGAAAAAAAAAAAGATAATGAAGTCAAAATGAGGTTTTTAAGGTGGGCCCTAACCCAACCCAATCAGCGTCCTTAAAGGAAGAGATTAGAACACAGAGAGCCATCAAGGGCACATATGCATAGAGGGCTGACCATGTGAAGCGGCAGCAGGAGGGCAGGATCTGTAGGCCACAGAGAACACCCCAACCCTGTCATCACCTTCATCTCAGACTTGTAGCCCCTAGAACTGTGAGAACAGAAAAGTCTGTTGTTTCAGCCACCCAGCTGCTGGTATTTTGTTATGGCAGCCCAGAACACTAATACAAAAACTGAAAATGAGAACTCAATAAATAAATCTAGCAGCAAAATGAACAAGCTGAACAGGAATACAGATCAATAGAAAATATCCAGACGGAAGCATGAAGAAAAGAGAGATGGAAAATGCAGAAAAGAGCTAGTTGACAAAGTAAAAAATATTATTTGTATATAGTTGGAGTCCCAGAAGAACAGAGAGAGAAGGGAGCAGAATTGATGTTAATATTTGAAAAGATAATGGATGAAAATTTCTAAAACTAATAAAAAAACATCAATGATAGCTACAAGAAGCTCAGCAACCCCAAACAGGATAAATATAAAGAAAACCACACCAAGGTACATAAGGGTAAAACTTTTTTTTAAGAAAAAAAAAGACAAAAATAAAAAGATATATTATCTTCAAAGGAACCACAACAAGACTAACAATCAGTTTCTTAACAGAAATAATGGAAGCCAAAAGATAGTGGAATGATATATTTAATGTGCTAAAAGAAAATAACTGCCTACTACAATTGTATATCCAGTGAAAATATCTATGAAAAATTAAAGGCAAGAGTGGAAGGATCCAAGATGGCCGATTAGGAGCAGCTCAGGATTGCAGCTCCCAAAGAAAGCGTGGAGGATGAGTGGACGCTGCATTTCCAGATGGATTTTTATTGCCCACAGACCAGAAGATTCCCAGGCAGAGGAGCCCTATGGGTCGCCAGTGTGGCTGTTTCGGCTGGCACGGCTGTTTCAAACAGTGCCACTGTTTTGAATGGCGCCCTGGCACAGCAGTTCTCCATACAAAATACAAGGATCCAGGAACCATTTTAGCTGGTGATTGGACTTTGGGGAAGACAGAGATGCCCATTAAACTGATAGAAAAGTGGACTGAAACAAGGAGCCAGGCCAGGAGATTCCCAGGCAAAAAAGTGCCATGAATCTCAGCACAGCTGCTTCAGCTGGCACAGTGGGTTGCCACATGGGAAATCACACAGATCCTTGCACCTTTTCAACAGGTGACTGGAACACCTGGGAGACAGTCAACCATTCAACTAAAAAACAAAACAAAACAAAACAAAACAAAAAAGACTCTGAGGCAGTGAGCCAGGTGATCAGGCTTAACTGGCCCCACCCCCACAAATAAACAGCAATTTGAAACGCTCTGGATTGAGAGTTTCACAGCAAGCAGAGCTGAACCCAGGATGGTCCAGCGCTGTGGGGAAGGGTCATCCACCATTACTGAGGCAGTCCACCACTACGGAGGTAGTCCACCATTGCTGAGGTAGCCCGCCATTGCCGAGGCAGCCCGTCATTACAGAAAGAGTCTGCCATTACAGAGGTGGGCTGCCATTGCCGAGGCAGTTGTGACTATAACAGATAAACAGGACTGCAGGGAAGTTCACATGGCAGCTGGGCGGAGCCCACAGCAGCTCAGCAAAGCCTCTGCAGGCAGACAGTGACTAGACTGCCTCCTCACTGGGCAGGGCAGCCCTGAAAAAAGGCAGCAGAACAACAGAAATTCGTAAATAAGCCCTAACTCCCCGGGACAAAGCACCTGGGAAAAAAAAGAGGGGGTTTATGAGTTCTGCTGCAGCACACTTAAACGTACCTGCCCAGCAACTCTGAATGAACAATCTAGCTCACAGCTAAGCACTTGAGCTCCTGTAAAGGACAGACTGTCTCCTCAAGCAGCTCCCTGACCCCCGTATATCCAAAGAGTCACCGCATAAAGGAGAGCTTGGACTGACATCAGGCAGGTATCCTTCAGGGACAAAGATAGCAGAAGAAAGTTGCAGCAACTCTTACTGTTCTAAAGCTGCTGCAGGTGATCTCCAGGCAAGCAGGGCCTGGAGGGGACCTCAGCAGTCCTACAGCAGAGGAGCCTGACTGGTAGAAGGAAAACTAAGCAGAAAGAAATAATTTCATCATCAACAAGCTGGACGTCCACTCAGAGACCCAATCTGACTGTCAACAACTACAAAGACAAGGGATCGGGGGAAGATGGCCAACTAGGAACAGCTCAGGATTGCAGCTCCCAGTGAAAGTGCAGAGGGTGAGTCGACACCGCATTTCCAGATGGATTTTCATTGCCCACAGACCAGGAGATTCCCAGGCGGAGAAGACCCACAGGACGCCAGAGCGGCTGTTTAGTCCGGCGCAGCTGTTTCGGCCCACGCGGCTGCTTTGCCCACGCCCTGAGGCAGCAGTTCTCCGTACAGAAGACACTGGTCCGGATGCCCTCTTAGCTGACGATTGGAGCCCTGAGATGGCAGTCACCCATTCATCTTAAATAGTGAGCCAGGCCAGGAGATTCCTAGGCAAAAAAAAACACCTGGAATCTCAGCGTCACTCTTTCAGCCAGCTCAATGAGTCATAGCATGGGAGATCCCAGCGCCTTTTCAACAGGCGACTGGAAGACTGGGAGACAGTCGACCATTCAACAACAACAACAACAAAAGACTCTGAGTCAGGGAGCCAGGTGATCAGTCTCGGCTGGTCCCACCCCCCCACCACACACACACACACAAAAAACAGTAGTTGAAAAGGCTCTGGGTTGAGAGTTTCACAGCAAGCACAGCTGAACCCGAGAAGGTCCGGCTCTGTGGGGGACAGGCGACTGCCATTACTAAGACACTCCACCACTACGGAGGCAGTCTGACCATTGCTGAGGCAGCCCACCATTGCTGAGGCAACCTGTCATTGCCGAGGCAACGTGCCACTACACGGAGAGTCTGCCATAACAGAGGTGGCCCACCATTGCCAAGGCAGTTCTAACCACACCCATATAAACAGGACTGCAGGGAAGCTCACTCGGCAGCAGGGCGGAGCCCACAGCAGCTCAGCAAAGCCTCTACAGGCAGACAGTGACTAGGTTGCCTCCTTGCTGGGCAGGGCAGCTCTGAAGGAAAAAAAAAGAAGACAGCAGCATAACGGAAACTCATAAATAAAGCCCTAAATCCCTGGGACAGAGCACCTGGGAACAAAAAGCAGTTTATGAGTTCTGCTGCAGCAGACCTAAATGTACCTGCCCAGCAGCTCTGAATGAACAATGGAGCTCACAGCTCAGCATTTGAGCTCCTATAAAGAACAGACTGTCTCCTCAAGCAGCTCCCTGACCCCTGTATATCCAAACAGCCACCTTATAAAGGAGAGATCAGACTGACACTTGGCGGGTATCCTTCCGGGACAAAGATAGCAGAAGAAAAAAACTGGTAACAACCCTTACTGTTCTGCAGCTGCTGCAGGTGATCCCCAGGCAAGCAGGGCCTGGAGTGGACCTCAGCAGACCTACAGCAGAGAGGCCAGGCTGTTAGAAGGAAAACTAAGAAACAGAAATAACCTCATCATCAACAAACAGAAAGTCCACTCAGAGACCCAATCTGAAAGCCAGCAACTACAAAGACGACAGGTGGATAAATCCTTAAGGATGGGAAGAAACCAGCGCAAAAAGGATGAAAACACCCGAAACCAGAACACCTCTCCTCCTACAAGGGATCACAACTCCTCACCAGCAAGAGAACAAGGTTGGATGGAGAACGAGTGTGATGAAATGACAGAATCAGACTTCAGAAGGTAGGTAGTAAGAAACTTCTGTGAACTAAAAGAACATGTTCTAACCCAATGCAAAGAAACTAAGAACCTCGAAAAAAGATGTGACGAAATGCTAACGAGAATGGACAAAATAGAAAGGAATATAAGTGAATTGATGGAGCTGAAAAACACAACACGAGAACTTCACGAAACATGCACAAGTATCAACAGCCAAATTGACAAAGCAGAAGAGAGGGTATCAGAGGTCGAAGATCAACTCAATGAAATAAAATGAGAAGGCAAGAATAGAGAAAAAGGGGTAAAAAGGAATGAAGAAAGTCTTCAAGAAATGTGGGACTATGTGAAAAGACCTAATCTATATTTGATAGATGTACCTGAATGTGACGAAGAGAATGAATCCAAGCTGGAAAATACTCTTCAGGATATTATCCAGGAAAACTTCCCCAACCTAGCAAGGCAGGCAAATATTCAAGTCCAGGAAATACAGAGAACACCACAAAGATATTCCTCAAGAAGAGCAACCCCAAGGCACATAATCGTCAGATTCACCAGTGTTGAAATGAAGGAGAAAATGCTAAGGGCAGCCAGAGAGAAAGGTCGGGTTAATCACAAAGGGAAGCCCATCAGACTCACAGCAGATCTCTCAGCAGAAACCCTACAAGCCAGAAGAGAGTGGGGGCCAATATTCAACATCCTTAAAGAAAAGAACTTTCAACCCGGAATCTCCTATCCAGCCAAACTAAGCTTCATAAGTGAAAGAAAAATAAAATCCTTTGTGAGCATGCAAGTACTCAGAGATTTTGTCACCACCAGGCGAGCTTTACAAGAGCTCCTGAAAGAGGCTCTACACATATAAAGTAACAACCAGTACCAGTCACTCCAAAAACATGCCAAATGGTAAAGAGAATCAACACAATGAAGAATTTGCATCCACTAATTTGCAAAACAGCCAGCTAGCATCAAAATGGCAGTATCAAATTCACATATAATAATAACCCTAAATGTAAATGGACTAAACGCCCCAATCAAAAGACACAGACTGGCAAATTGGATAAAAAGCCAAAACCCATCGGTGTGCTGTATCCAGGAAACCCATCTCACATGCAAGGATACACATAGGCTCAAAATAAAGGGATGGAGGAAGATTTACCAAGCAAAGGGAGAGCAAAAAAAAAGTAGGAGTTGCAATTCTCATCTCTGATAAATTAGACTTTAAAGCAACAAAGATCATAAGAGACAAAGAGGGACATTACATAATGGTAAAAGGATCAATGCAACAAGAAGAGCTAACGATCCTAAATATATACGCGCCCAATACAGGAGCACCCAGATACATAAGGCAAGTTCTTAATGACTTACAAAGAGACTTAGAGTACCACACAATTATAGTGGGAGACTTTAACACCCCATTGTCAACATTAGACAGATCAACCAGACAGAAAATTAACAAGGATATCCAGGACTTGAACTCAGACCTGGACCAAGCAAACCTAATAGACATTTACAGAACTCTCCACCCGAAATCCACAGAATATACATTCTTCTCAGCACCACATCACACGTACTCTAAAATTGACCACATAATTGGGAGTAAATCACTCCTCAGCAAATGCAAAAGAACGGAAATCATAACAAACAGTCTCTCAGACCAGGGTGTAATCAAGCTAGAAGTCAGAATTCAAAAACTAACCCTGAACCGCACAGCTCCATGGAAACTGAACAACTTACTCTTGAATGTTGACTGGATAAACAATGAAATGAAGACAGAAATAAAGATGTTCTTCGAAACCAACGAGAATGAAGACACAACATACCAAAATCTCTGGGACACATTTAAAGCAGTCTCTAGAGGAAAATATATAGCAATAAGTGCCCACATGAGAAGCAAGGTGAGATCAAAAATTGACATCCTATCGTCAAAATTGAAAGAGCTAGAGGAGCAAGATCAAAAAAACTCAAAGTCTAGCAGAAGACAAGAAATAGCTAAGATCAGAGCAGAACTGAAGGAGATAGAGACACAAAAAACCCTTCAAAAAATCAGTAAACCCAGGAGCTGGTTTTTTGAAAAGGTCAACAAAATAGACAGACCACTAGCCAGATTAATAAAAAAGAAAAGAGATAATAACCAAATTGATGCAATAAAAAACGATAAAGGGGATATCACCACAGATTCCACAGAAATTCAAACCATCATCAGAGATTATTACAAACAATTCTATGCACATAAACTAGTAAGGCTGGAAGAAATGGATAAATTCCTGGACACTTGCCTCCGCCCAAGCCTAAACCAGGAAGAAGCCGAAACCCTGAACAGACCCATAACAAGGTCTGAAGTTGAGGCAGCAATTAAGAGCCTACCACCCAAAAAAAGCCCAGGTCCAGATGGGTTCACAGCCGAATTCTACCAGACATACAAAGAGTAGCTGGTACCATTCCTTCTGAAACTATTCCAAACAATACAAAAAGAGGGAATTCTTCCCAAATCATTTTATGAGACCAACATCATCCTGATTCCAAAACCCAGCAGAGACTCAACAAGAAAAGAAAACTTCGGGCCAATATCCATGATGAACATAGACGCAAAAATCTTCAGTAAAATACTGGCAAGCTGATTGCAACAGCACATCAAAAAGCTTATCCACCATAATCAAGTAGGCTTCACCCCAGGGATGCAAGGCTGGTTCAACATACACAAGTCTATAAACGTAATTCGCCACATAAACAGAACCAAAGACAAAAACCACATGATTATCTCAATTGATGCAGAGAAGGCCTTTGACAAAACTCAACAGTGCTTTATGCTAAAAACCCTCAATAAACTAGGTATTGACGGAATGTATCTCAAAATAATAAAAGCTATTTATGATAAACCAACACCAATATCATACTGAATGAGCAAAAACTAGAAGGATTCCCTTTGAAATCTGGCACTAGACAAGGATGCCCGCTCTCACCACTCCTATTCAATATAGGACTGCAAGTTCTAGCCAGAGCAATCAGGCAAGAAAAAGAAATAAAGGGTATTCAAATAGGAAAGGAGGAAGTCAAATTTTCTCTATTTGCAGATGACATGATTGTATACTTAGAAGACCCCATCGTCTCAACCCAAAATCTCCTTAAACTGATAAGCAACTTCAGCAAAGTCTCAGGATACAAAATCAATGTGCAAAAATCGCAAGCATTCCTATACACAAATAACAGACTTAAAGAGAGTCACATCAAGAACGAACTGCCATTCACAATTGCTACAAAGAGAATAAAACAATAAAATAAAAAGTAGTACCTGGGTATACAACTAACAAAGGATGTAAAGGACCTCTTCAAGGAGAACTACAAACCACCACTCAGTGAAATAAGAGAGGACACAAACAGATAGAGAAACATTTCATGTTCATGGTTAGGAAGAATCAATATCATGAAAATGGCCATACTGCCAAAAGTAATTTACAGATTCTATGCTATCCCCATCAAGCTACCTATGACCTTCTTCACAGAACTGGAAAAAACCATCTTAAACTTCATATGGAAACAAAAGAGAGTCTGCATAGCCAAGTCAATTCTAAGCAAAAAAAAACAAAGCAGGAGGCATCACACTACCGGACTTCAAACTATACTACAATCTACAGTAATCAAAACAGCATGTTACTGGTACCAAAACAGAGATATAGACCACTGGAACAGAACAGAGGCCTCGGAGGCAACACCACACATCTACAACCATCTGATCTTTGACAAACCAGACAAAAACAAGCAATGGGGAAAGGATTCCCTGTTTAATAAATGGTGTTGGGGAAACTGGCTAGCCATGTGCAGAAAGCAGAAACTGGACCCCTTCCTGACACTTTAGACTAAAATTGACTCCAGATGGATTAAAGACTTAAACATAAGGCCTAACACCATAAAAACCCTGGAAGAAAACCTAATCAAAACCATTCAGGACATAGGCGTAGGCAAGGGCTTCATGACCAAAACACCAAAAGCATTGACAACAAAAGCCAAAATAGACAAATGGGACCTAATCAAACTCCACAGCTTCTGCACAGCAAAAGAAACAGTCATTAGAGTGAATCGGCAACCAACAGAAAGGGAAAAAAATTTTGCAATCTACCCATCTGACAAAGAGCTGATATTCAGAATCTACAAGAACTAAACCAGATTTACAAGAAAAAAACAAACAAGCCCATTCAAAAGTGGGCAAAGGACATGAACAGACACTTTACAAAAGAAGATATACATGAGGCCAACAAACATATGAAAAAATGCTCATCATCACTGGTCATTTGAGAAATGCAAATCAAAACTACATTGAGATACCATCTCATGCCAGTTAGAATGGTGATCATTCAAAAATCTGGAGACAACAGATACTGGAGAGGATGTGGAGAAACATGAACACTTTTATACTGTTGGTGGGAGTGTAAATTAGTTCAACCATTGTGGAAGACAGTGTGGTGATTCCTCAAGGACCTAGAAATAGAAATTACATTTGACCCAGCAATCCCGTTACTGGGTATATAGCCAAAGATTATAAATCGTTCTATTATAAGGATACATGCACATGTATGTTCATTGCAGTCCTGTGTACAATAGCGAAGACCTGGAACCAACCCAACTGCCCATTGATGATAGACTGGACAGGGAAAATGCAGCACATATACACCATGGAATACTATGCAGCCATCAAAAACGATGAGTTCGTGTCTTTTGCAGGGACATGGATGAACCTGGAAACCATCATTCTCAGCAAACTGACACAGGAACAGAAAATCAAACACCACATGTTCTCACTCATAGGGGGGTGTTGAACAATGAGAACACATGGACACAGGGAGGGAAGCATCACACACTGGGGTCTGTAGGGGAGAATTAAGGGAGGGACAGCAGGGAGTGGGGAGTTGGGGAGAGATAGCATGGGGAGAAATGCCAGATACAGGTGATGGGGAGGAAGGCAGCACATCACACTGCCATGTGTGTACCTATGCAACAATCTTGCATGTTCTTCACATGTACGCCAAAACCTAAAATGCAATAAAAAAAATTAAAGGCAAAATAAAGGTTGTTTCAGACCAAAAAAGAAAAGAAAACCTGAGTGAATTCATCACTAGACATTCCACACTAAAAGAAATATCATAGGGAGTACTTTAGGCAGAAGGAAAATTATATCCGATGGAACACAGAAATGTAAGAAAGAATGAAGAGCACCAAAAATAGTGACTATTGGGTGCTATAGATTGAATGATGTTTATGTCCCCTCATCAAGGTAATATGGTGAAGCTCTAACTCCCAGCATGGCTATAGTTGTAGACAGGCCCTCTAGGAAGAAATTAAGGTTAAATGAGGTCATAAGAATGGATCCCTGATCAAGCAGGATTAGTGTCCTCTGAAGAAAGAAATTCTTCTCTCTCTCTCTCCACACACGCACACAGAGGCAAGACCATATGAGCACACAGCCAGCAGTCAGCCACCTGCTGCCCAAGGAGAGAGTCCTCACCAGACGCCAGTTTTGCTGGCACCTTGATCTTGGCCTTCCCAGCCTCCAGAGCTGTGAAAAAATTAATTTCTTTTCTTTAAGCCACCAGATTGTGGTATTTCATTATGATGGCAGGGTAGACCTCAGTGAATACTGACTGTTCCAATCAATAATAATAATGTCTCATGGAGGTTAAAAATGTGTTCAGAGTTTAAATGCATGACAACAATAATACAAAGTTAGTGGGCGGTAAATCAAGTTAGTGTTTTAAGAGTCCAGCATTATTATGGAAGTGATAAAATTATTCATTTGGATTTTGATAATTTAAGAATGCAAGCTATAATCTCTGTAGTAACCACCCAAAAATAATGAGAGGATGTACAACTAACAATACAGAAAAAAAATGCTATAATAAAACATATTTGATTAATCCAACAGAAGGCAAGAAATGAGAGTAAAGGACACTTAAAACAGGTGGGCCAAAAAAAGAGGTTTATTTTGGCTCATGATTCTGGAGGCTATAGTTGCTAGATCTGATCATCTTCTGGTAAGAGCTGCATGCTTCACTGTAACATGAGGGGAAGCCAGGTGCATGCAAAAAGGGCAAAACACAAGGGCAGTCTCACTTGATGGCACCTCGCTCTTGTGGTAATTAATCCAGTCTCATGAAAGTGAGAGCTTCCACATTCATAAGAATTCACCCAGTCTCATGAAAGCAGCATTAATTCCTCTTAACCCAATCACCTTTTTTTAAAAAAAAAAAACAACATGTGGGCAAAATTTTTTTTAAAAAAAGTAATATAGGAGGTATCAATCAAATACCTCAGTAATTACATCAGATACAATATGCCAATTAAAGGAGTGTCCGAATGTATTTTTTAACTATATGCTTACAAGGAGATGTATTTTAACTCCAAAGTGTTTAGCATGATGCCTGGCCTATGGTATCCTCAAAAGGGAGCTGGTATTGGAAGCCATAATTAATACTATTGTGAATGGAATTACCATCCTGAGGAATGAGGATGAAAGCTTTTCAGAAGATGTACAAAAAGGGACATGGCTAGCACACAATTGTGCCCATTACCCAGTAGACATTAAATTCATTCCATGAAGGCATAATATGAATTAAAACTAAATGTCACATGTTTTGTTGATTAAAAATTTTCCTTATTAAAAGATGATATAAGTAGAATTTTACACCATATTCAAACAACTGATTTATACACCAGAATTTGGAGAAAGTTCTTTATCCCATGGTGGCCATTTACAGATTTTAGTTACTTCTTCAAAACAAGATTTGTTTCTTAGTTAACTAGAACTTTAAGAGCTTGGAAGTCAATATGGTGATAGTTAAAGTACTACTCCAGATATTTCAGGATTATTTTATAATCTAATATCAGTGCTTCAAAAGTAATCTACATGAAACAGTCTTCTTCCATTGCAAATTTAATTTTAATTAGAAAAAGTTTCCCTCATTTCTTCAGGAAATTTTGGAATTAAATGTTTAAATTTTCAAGAAAAGAGTAAGCCTTTTTTTATTTTTCATTTTGAAAAAAAAATCAAACTGCGGGAAACTTACAGAAAAGTTGCATGAATATAACAATAAACTCTTAATCCTGATTTACTAATTTCTGCTATTTTGCCACAGTTGCTTTATATTTTTCTCTCTCCACACGTAAGTATACACATGTATGCATGTACACATGTGTATGTGTGTAGAAATTATTATTTTGCTGAGGCTTTTGAAAATAAATTGCAGACATATTACTTTTTACCACAAAATATTTCAGTTTGTACCTCTTTAGAACAAGGGAATTTTCTTACATAACTACAACATAATTGTCAAATTTGGGAAATTTAAAATGATACACTCCACCTAACTAATTGAGTTAATATTTAAATTTTTGAAATCTAGTTCACATATCATGCTGTCAGAGAAAGCTTTCCTGGCCCCCTTCCTGCCTGCTCATTTTTACTGAGTCTTCTCTAACCCCCAGACTTTTGATATCATTTTATTGTCATGCTTGCCACAGTCCAATACATTTCCTTCCACATCTTCTCTCCTCTCTGGCTGTGGCATCCTAGAGGGCAATAGCCAAGTTTTAGTTGTTTTTGCACCTCTGGTTCCTTGTATATTGCCCAGCACCTTGAAGATCCTCCAGCAATGTTTTCTGAATGAATGAAATTAATGCATCATATATACTCTCTTTGCTTCTTTGTTTCTTTGTCCAAAACACATTATCACCGTTTTATATGTAACTCGTGGTCACCTTAAATATCTTGTTCTTTTTGTCCTATATTGTTTAGTCTTACTATATTACTACATACTCACCATAAAATTTTCCATCTGTTTGTTCATTTCTAATTAAATTCAGTCTTTCTAGCTTCTGCCCAACCACCAGCTACTACCATATAACCAGTTACATTATAAAACTAATATTTTTGAAGGCACATGAATAAGGAGGCATCTCATAAAAATTATAAACAAGTAATTATGTATCAAGAAAAAACAGAGGTCCAAATTAATATTTATGGTTTATATCCTTGTCTTTCAATTTGACATAACTCTTCTACCCTATCCTTTTCACATAATCAGAAAAAGGATTGGCAAAGGGGTTGGGAGAAGGGAGAAGAGGAGGAGAAAAGGTTGCTCCAGTTAGTACAAAAACCTGGACTTGTGTCAATACAGATATCATTTGGAAGTGCACAGTCCCCAACTAAGTATGACAAAGGAGAAAAGAAACATTAAGTAGTGGCTTCCATCTACCCCGATATGGTTTGGCTCTGTGTCCCAACCCAAATCTCACCTTGAATGGTAATAATCCCAACGTGTCAAGAGTGGGACCAGGTGGAGATAATTGAATCACAGGGATGGTTTCCCCCATGCTGTTCTCATGATAGTAGGTGAGTTTTCACAAGATTCTATGGCTTTATACAGGACATTCCCCCTTACTGAGCATCATTCTCTCTCCTGCTGCCCTGTGAAAAGGTTCCTTCTGCCGTGATTGTAAGTTTCCTGAGGTCTCCCCAGCCACGTGGAACTGTGAGTCAATTAAACCTCTTTCCTTTATAAATTACCCAGTCTCAGAGAGTTCTTTATAGCAGCATGAGAATGGACTAACACATACCCCAATCTTCTGTATCTAAAAATTCCAACAATGAACATTCATTGAATTGCTATTATTTTCCAATTCTCTGACAAATTTGATTATATATTTTATCTTGCTTTATCTTCACAGCAAACCTGCAGCATTATCAGAATTACAAGTTTAGAGACTGTATTGTAGCATCTCATTGAGTCTAAATCAACTTTGATTGACATTATCTATGTTCCACTAAGAAAGAAATAAAAATGCTGAACTTTACGACAACATGCCAACATGTCATTGATTATAAAATGCATGTCAATTTCAGACAGGTTAAAACATGTCTTTGAATGGATGAAATAAGTGGTAGAGGTAGAACTTGAAACCACATCTGTCCATCTTCCTGCTCAGCACAAACTCTACTGCCATAGCGTCAAAGTCAGATACTTCATGTTTGCGTCCAGAAGGTTGATGTTGGGCATTGCTGATTCCTATGTCTGGGTGGCTCTGAAAGCAAAATGACATTTCTGCCCATTCACCCAGGTAAGAAAGATCAGGGTTTGCCTCCTTGGAGGTGATGAGCATTCCAGGCCTAACAATCAAACGACTGAAAAGAAGGCAATGACTGCCTGCCTGGCACATGGGAGACATCATTCTTCCTATATTCCTCACAATATGACTGAAAGCTATAGGCAACAGATCTTGCATCTGAAGGCCTAGACACAGAAAAGTTCAAGACTCACCCAGTAGTGCAATCCATAAGACACAGCACTGAAACTAAAACATGCAGTTTCTCACCCCCAGGCCTGGCTGAGTCCACTTGGCATGCTGCTTTCTCTGCACAACTGTGATTCTTGCTGAATAATTGAAGCCCAGGCTTTGTCCATACCCGGGATATTACTGTTTGATTTTGTGGTCCCAAAGGGACAGCTGCAAACTGCTGATGCCTGTGCTGGTTCTGAAATTGCTACAGAATGCGGGAATTTTTTGAGTTTCATGTTGGAAAATCACCAGGCATTGCACTGAGAAATCGAGGCTTCTCAGAGGTTTAAAAAAAACAGTTCAAGAGTATATAGATGGGAGGTATGAGAGATTAATGAGATGCTTTTTTGCAAGGCAAGATTGCATCTGAGTAATAAATTCTAAAAAAAAAATTAATTATAAATGGAATAACCCAGCCCCTAAGGAAATGAGATAATGCAGAATAAGTTCCTGTTAATGGAAAGATGTGAATTTTAATACACACACTATACAAGAGTAATACTGCCCACATTGATGGATTGCAAAAAATCATGCTCTATTCCCCCACCTTACCCCAAGAAAGGGGGGAAAAAATCACAAAGACTGAGTTACAAAAGATAACGTCAAATGTAAATCCCCAGATGTGAATTCATAAATGAAGTAGGCTGGCTGCAGTACCAGCCTACGAATAAGGCCTGTGATCTCCACCTAGCAGTTCCCCAAGTGGGTCACAAAACAGAGGGCAGAGTCCTGTCCACCGCAGAGCTTGCATTCTTTACCATATGCATCTGCAAACGTCCTTCCAAAATGTTTAGGAGTCATTGCTCACAGAAATAGAATTGCTCAAATATCTATGATTTTGTTATATCAAAAAAAAAAGTTTGAAACAGAGGTACAGAAAGATTCAATGACTTTTCCGGGCACACTGGCTCATACCTGTGGGATCACACTTGTAATCTCAGCACTTTGAGAGGCTGAGGCGGGCTGATCGCCTGAAGTCAGGAGTTTGAGACCAGCCTGGCCAACATGGGAAAACTCTGTCTCTACTAAAAACACAAAGATTAGCCAGGCGTGGTGGCAGGCACCTGTAATCCCAGCTGCTCAGGAGGCTGAGACGGGAGAATAGCTTGAACCCCGGAGGTGGAGGTTACAGTGAGCTGAGATCCCATCATTGCACTCCAGCCTGGGTGCCGGAGCAAGACTTCGTCTCAAAAAACAAAAATAAACAAAAAAATGATTCAGTGATTTCCCTTAACAAAAGCACATAGAGGTGAATTCATCGAATTATCAGTTTCAGGCAAAATAACATAAAAAAAAGGTATCTTCCTGATTAGTGGCAAAGAACCTGAGAGGAAAACAGAATTCTAGAATTTGCTTTTCAGATCCAGATTTATAAAAAGACACAAACAGCTGACTCCCAAACAGGATGTGGAAAAGCCACTCTCTCACATTCCTCTTTTTTCCCTCTTTAATCTTATGGCCATTAACAAAGTGAACAATTACATAGCAACGTCACCTACCTAACATGAAAAGAAAGCTTTGTCTTTAAAAAAATAGTGCTACAACAGTTAATAAATGTGTGAATTAATAAGAAATTCATTTCATGGAGGAGGCAAATGAAAAAACTAGGGTGCTAAGATTCTAAATTTTGTTCCTAGTCCTGTTTTCTGTGGAAGGGGGAAGCCTGAATTTGAAGCAAGGAGACGTGGGTTCAAATCCCATCTCTCAAGCCTGCCACTTCATTTACCTAGTCTGTGCCCCATGACTCTTCACTGATATGGCAGAGTAAAAAATTCCCACTGTACACTCTGGTTAAGCCAGGAAAATTGAATGGTGAAAGCTCTTAGCACAGAACTTGATCTCAATAAACGTGAGTTGACTATTAACCTGGTAACCAAAATGAAATTTATTTTGCAGATTGCAAAAAGCACAGTTCGAGGGGCAGCCTGGAATAAGAATCATTTATTACAAAATACTATCACCAAGAAAAGTTCTCATTTTCTAGAAGGCAAAGAATTAACAATTCAGGGGAAAAAATCTCATATTTTATTTTAATCAATCTGTTTTTGGTGTGGGTTGGGTTTGAGGTTTCAGTTTGTTTTTGAATTTGTGTGCATGCACATGTGTGGTGCCTACTGAATCTTAGGGGCTCAGTAAGTATTAGGCAGGTGCAAAAGTGACTGGGATTTTTGCCATTACTTTTATTAGCAAAAAATGCAATTACTCTGCACCAATCTCCTATTTCTTGAATGGAATTAAAAGAGGAAAGAATTTGGTCGGCTAGCTTGCCTGTCTTGTAATGGACTGTACAGGAGCCCCTCCCCAGCCCCCCATGAGCAGTTTCACTTTCTGCAGTTTCAGTTACCCATAGTCAACTAAGGTTCAAACATATTAGATGAAAAAATCCAGAAATAAATGATTCATAAGTCTTAAGTTTCATGCCATTCTGAGCCATATGGTGAAATGTCACCCCATCCTGGTCTGTCCACCCAGGTCATGAATCCTCCCTCTTTCCAACGTCTCCACGTTCTAGACACTCTCTGCCCCTAAGTCACTTAATAGCCAGCTCGGCTATCACATCTACTGTCAAGTTATCTCGGTGCTTGTGTTCAAGAAACACTTATTTTACTTCATATGGGCCCCAAATCACAAGAATTGTGATGCTGGCCATTCAGATAGGCCAAAGAGAAGCTGCAAGCTGCTTCCTTTAAGTGAAAAGGTGAAAGTTCTCAAGGCAAAGGGAAAATAATCACATGCTGAGGTTGCTGAGATCTACAGTAAGAACAAATCTTCTGTCTGTGAAATCGTGAAGAGAGAAAAAGAAGTTTGTGTTAGTTTTGCTGTCACACTTCAAACTGTAAAAGCTACAGCCACAGTGGGTGATAAATGTTCAGTTAAGATGAAAAAGGCATTATGTTTGTGGGTGGAAGATATGAACAGAACTTGTTCCAGTTGATGGCAATCAGGTTCAGTACTATCCACAGTGGCAGGCCTCCACTGCGGATCTTGGAACATATTCAGACAAGGAGGGACTTCTGAATTCTGGGGGTCTTTACCCAGGACTTATCACAATTCCATGTATATATTCCATTTTCAATGAATATGTGTCACATTACTAAATACTAGTTTTCTTTGTTTTTAAAATAAGAATTTTTCAAGTTCTTTTCCTGTTAGATTTTATATTTCCTTTCTAAGTTTCATTTCACTACCAGAGCCCTCTCCCTTTCTAAAAGTCATGGCCTTTCTGTAGTAAAACGGAAAATACAGACCCATGTCTGACTTTCAGTATTTTAGAAAACTTTATTGTTTTGCCAATATCACCAGTACTGTCCACAATATAATTTTCACCATAACAGCCAATGTCCCTGAGCTCCTGGTACCTTATGCAAATAGCCCTGTAGAAGTGCCAAGAGCATGTGAGTCCTTCCAACCCCTTGACCCAATTCCACAACTTAAATTTAACCTGTTTCCTCGCCCACCAGCCACCTGCGCATTCAAAGAAAACAAGAACATAAATAACATAAACGCCATATAGCAAAGAGAAGAAAGAACTCCCATCTTTAATTGTGCCCTAGTCACAAAAGACACTGTCAGAATTCTCTGAGCCCAAGGGGAATATCAAATACATCAGATGAGTGAGGACTTCGTGAGGAAATGAGAGCTAGAAAAGAGAAGCAATGATGAGCCATCTACTAGCTGTCACCCTGGGCAAATCACTGCCTCTCACAATCTCAAGTTTCTCATCTTAAAATGGGCATAATACTAGTACCCAACTCATAGGATTGTTATGAAAATAAAAAGAGGTTTACATTTTAAAACACTTATAACCAGGCACTTTGTAAGTACTATAAAATTACAGTACTTACAAATATATATATATATATATATGAGAAGTTGCCTAATTATTAAGAAAGCAACATTTTTTAAAAGTCCCTTGCAGTTGCCCTTTAAGACACTGTATTCACAACTGCACATAAATAATTATCACAGATTATAAATAAACATCAGACCCAATCACTGCAATATTTGGAATGTTTATATCCTCTCAAAATTCCTATGTTCAAATCCTCACCCCCAAGTTGATGATATTGGGAAGTGGGGCCTTGAGGAGGTAGTTAGGTCATGGGAGTGGAGTCCTCAGGAATGAAATTCGCACTTTTTAAGAGAGGCCTGAAAAAGACCCCTCACCCTTCCATCATGTCAGGCTAGGGTAAGAAGATGGCTGTTTATGAGGAATGGTCCCTTGCCAGACACCAAGCCTGTGGGCATCTTGATCTTGGACTTCTTAGCCTCTATCACTGTGAGAAATAAATATCTGTTGTTTGTAAAGCCATGCAGTCTATAGTACTTTGTTACAGCCGCATGCTATGGTTTGAAAGTATCCGCCAAAAGTTCATGTGTTGGAAACTCGATCTCTAACACAGTAGTGTTGGCAAGTGATTGGGTTATAAAGGCTCATTCAAGGATTAATGGGTTATCAAGGGGATGGATTAGTTATCACAAGACCAGGTCTGTTATAGCTATGGACATCTCTTGTGAGCCACCTCACCATGTGTCGTCTTGTGCCACTCGTGACTCTGCAGAGTCCCCATTAGTAAGGACACCCTCAGCAGGTACAGCCCCTCTAATTTGTACTTCCCAGCCTCCAGAACAATAATACAATTTTTTCTTTATAAATTACCCAGTGTCAGGTATAATTGCTATTCAATCATAGCAACAGAAAATGAACCAAACAAAAATAGTCACTCTGTGGCTACAAAGGGGAAAGGATGGAGACAAAGCTTGTTCAAGGCCATATTTGAAATGAGATGAAGAGAAGAATGCTAAAAATCCCCTACCTTCAGTGCAGATGCACAATTTCCACTTATTTACCAATGACAGCTCTACCACTATGCTAATCCTCCTGCCTCTTGGACAAAAAATTACCAAGATATTCAGTCATCGAATTGACCCTGCTTCTTGACATCATTCCATCCAAAACCAACCTCATTCCATCCAAGCTCCAACCCTGGGAGCTTCTTTAAATCCTCCCCAGAATCACCCAGCACAAGCCCAGATCCTACAATCCAACCCTCCCAAGTCCCTCTCAGCAGGTCAATTTAAGGCTTTCCCATGTGCACTCTCCCTGTTGACTTTGTTCTGATTCTGGTGTGTTCTTCGTGTTCTTTGCCTGGTGGGCTATAAAATAATACCTCTAACAACAGTAAAACCAACAGCTATCACTTCCTGAGTGTTCACTCTGTGCCAGAGACTTTCTAAAGTGCTATACATGTATTAACTTCTAATCCTCACAACAATCCACATCCTGGACTTAGAGAAGTAACTTCTCTAGCACTTAGAGAAGCAAGAATTCAGACCCAGGTCTATCTGACACAGACCTGGTGCTCTTAGGCAATGCATCTGCTGCCTCTTGAATAGAGGGCCATTTCCCAAAGCAGGCTTAATATCGTCTGTATGTTGCACTGAAATTGAGTACAGCTTGCCCCAATTCCACTTGATTATTTCCCAGCTTATGTTTATGTTCAAAAGGATGGGAAAAATAAAAAAAGAAAAGAAATCATCTCACCACATGAAGTATACTTTTCATTTTGTGCTCTCACAAAATTGAAACTGGGGCTATTGGTTTTAAATTTGAAGCTGAGAATAACTTCTCAGCTGAGGGAGCAGAACAGCACAGAAAGGACTATGAAATCCAGCAGACCTGGTTTAGTCCTGGCTACAATCCTTCTAACAATCTGAACTTTAGGCAAGCCCTTTAACCTCTCTGAAGCTTGTTTTTCTATTCTGTAAAATAGATACAATAATGCCCACCTCAATGGGAGGCAGTGAAGTGCTTGATACTTAAAACCAGTGGGTATATGAAAGCTATTATTGCTACCATCATGAAAAGTAGTGATTCTCAGTACTGCCCCCCACCCCCCCCCCCCCCCCCGCCCCGCCCCACCAAAGATGGTTTGCAGGGGCTGACCTCTTAAGAAATCACAAAAGGCCCAGATGGGTCCTTCTAACATTCACTGAGGGTCACAGAGGCTGTCAGAACCAGGGATGAGGATGGGGAAGGGCAGGCAAGAAGAAAGGAGCTGTTTAATAATGAGGAAAGAGTCTTGTTTGAGATCCTGTGCCTACTCATCCTAGAGGTCAAGACCACAGAGAAATAC
Source organism: Sapajus apella (assembly GCF_009761245.1). Taxonomy (NCBI): domain Eukaryota; kingdom Metazoa; phylum Chordata; class Mammalia; order Primates; family Cebidae; genus Sapajus; species Sapajus apella. The sequence goes on from NW_022436975.1 coordinate 16,329,309, forward strand.
AGTAATAATGTTCTGGAATCAGGACGTTTTAATTTTTGGATACCATTCTTATTCAGACCAGGAGAGACTTTAGTTCATACTGCCACTGGACAACAACAAATTTTCCTCTTTATGATAATCCTGGAGGGTTCACAGACAGGCTTCAGAAAGAGAGAAAAAAATATATATATATATATGTATATACACACACACACATGCATGTGTGTGTATACACGTCTATAAATCAGAAAAGAAAGCTGCAATGACTACCAGGAAATGAACAATTCCCTGTATTTACTACAAACCTCTCTTTAACGAACTGCAACCTATTCATTAAATGGGAGAAAAAAATATGAAGACAGGAAATGGAAAGGGGCACAGAAGCTGGTAGGAGATGAGAGGGTAAAAGAAACCACTTTGCTTCTAACGTAATGCAGTAAGATAAAAATACAATCAAAGGGGTTAATCTAATCCCTTTGTGAAGCACTGAGTCAGAGAACAAGACAAAAACAAACCTGTGATCTGGAACTTCTCGAGCCCCCACTCGGGGGGATTAATGAGGAGTACACGGCTGTGAAATTACGTGTTCTCTGAGTCAGGAAAATGGTCCTGCTGATGCATGACCTTGAAATGAGGGGACGCAAACTTCACCTGATCCACAATTATGAAGCCCAAAAGGAGGGGCTCAGGGAAAAGGGAGGATGTGGAAAAGAGGCTGCCCAAATGTTCGGGATGTGAAAATCCACAAATCTCAACCAGCCCGTGGCTTGCAGGGGGATCTAAACACAAAATAAAATATTCACAGGACTTTAAAAGGATGCTGGCATTTGTGAGAAAGCATTAGGAGGCAAGCCTGTCCTCTTTATTTACGTGAAGTAGATATTTTGTGGCTCTTGTTATGGACTTAGTGATGTTTGTCTCTGTTCAATTTTCCCTTTGCAATGAAAAATTGTTGCGAGATGATTTCTAGTCTTAGCTGCTTTACATGACAGTATTATCAAGGATTCATCAAGAGGCCATCTGTCGAATTTATGAAAAAAATATGCAAAAACAAAACAGATGAAAAGGAAAGAGCAAGACAGACTGGTCCAGGGGAAGATAGATGTGGCAGCATGTGCCTCCGTGTGAAAATTACAACATTTAAATACTGCGGAATAAATTACTGTGCCGAAAAATTAGTGATGCTCTCCCACTTCAGACGCTACCCTTACCATAAGAACATAATGAAATAGATCACATATCAAATCACCCTTTCCTCAGACTATTATTATATTCTAATGAAAAATTAGGAGAGGAGAGACACATAAACCTCAAATGGGAGGGATGAAAATGAGCCAGAGTGGATTTGCTCTAGTATTGAGCCATGAGAAGCTTCTCCAAAATGCACAGTCCGTATGGAAATAAGAGCTTTCCCCCACTATTTATTAGAAAGTCAATAAAATAAATTACAGATTGTGTGGAAAACTGAAATAATATATATTAAGATGACAACGAGGCTGGCCAAGCTTACACCCAAATTAGATGGGCTGTAGAAACAATGTATTTCAGAAAGGAAATAGGAAGGAGGCAGAGAAACGCATCAGGATACAAATGGCCAGTGTTGCACGTGGCGCCCCCTGAAGGCAAGACGCAGAACCACATGTACATACTTTTTACTCTTTCCTGAGGAAGAAGGACCCAGGAGCAACTTGGTCAGATCCAGCCATGCTGGGACTGACTACTGACTGACAGAGCTTGGTGTAGCTCCCTCTGGAGTCTATTTCCAGCCCACAACACTCAGAGCAGCTTCCTCCACCCCTAGGGGCGGTCTTCCTCATTTCCTTCCATTTCATCCTTCCATCCTAGAGTTTAATCTTCAGGAAAACTTCTACTCCTTTGCCTTAAGAAGACATTTAATAGTGTTGGTAATAATGTATTATTATTAATTCCACATTAGCAGTAAGATAATAACTGACACCCACTCCTAGATTTCAAAGAAGAGCAAAGTCCTATCTCGTCAAGAGCCAATGAGAGTAATAAACCTATAATGGAAAAGTATGAACAAGAATAGCATTTGCTAGCACTAGCCTAAGTGCATTAACCAGTCTAACCTCACACAAGCCCTGTGAGAGAATTACTGTTTATCAGTATTCCCCATTGTACAGATAGAAAAATGGAAGTACAGAGAAGTATCCCATACAAGGTCATATAGCTAATAAGTGATGGTGTGGGGACTGGAAACCCAGACAGTTGGGTTCAGACCACAGGCTATAAACTACCAATTGCAATACCTTCCACTAGATAACCAGCCCTGTGGTACCTCATTTTGTTTGCAATGTTACCGATTATTCAATCAACAGATATAAGAATAAAAACTGTCTCTATGAAATCAGGTTGGCTACATCATCTCTCAGACAATTACAAACCATATGTAAATATCCTTCACTCATCAGAAAGAGAGCAAACCATAATCCTAAAAAGCCCTGGCTCTCTCTCCTGGTTTGCTCCCTTTATGATGAATGAAAGATACATATTTAAAAGCGTTTTCTTCCATCTATTATGTGACTAAAGAAAATGAAGCTATAATAATAAAAAATACTATGTCAACAAAGGGTTAAAGGTGAAGCGTGATGCCCAAAGGTCTGGTTTCAGAAAACTTCTTGGAACTAAATTAGGTCCTCCCACGATGCTCTTCATTTTTCTTTTTTCCTGAAATGTTTTAGACCTATGATATATTCAGAGTTTGTAGAAATTTTATCAGCATAACCAAGAAATCTCTAATCTACACTGAACATCTGATTAAAGACTTTATATCTGAACTAAACATTGTGTGTTTTTGCTATAGCAAATAATTACAATAGAACAAATAACACTATTTTGGAAATAAAAACAGCATTTGAAATATACAAACGGCCGGGTGCAGTGGCTCACACTTATAATCCCAGCACTTTGGGAGGCCAAGGTGGGTGGATCACAAGGTCAAGAGATCAAGACTATCCTGGTCAACATGGTGAAACCCCATCTCTACTAAAAATACAAAAATTAGCTGGGCACGGTGGTGCATACTTGTAGTCCCAGCTACTCGGGAGGCTGAAGCAGGAGAATTGCTTGAACCCAGGAGGTGGAGGTTGCGGTGAGCAGAGATGGTGCCATTGTACTCCTGCCTGGGTAACAAGAGGGAAACTCCGTCTCAAATAAAAAAAAAAAAAAAGAAATATGCAAACAACATATATAACCTCCGTAAGACTATGTTATTTGTGCTGGTCCTTGTAAGACAATTAAGTAGAAGTTTTCTTCTACTTTCAGCATAAATAGAAAGTTAACTAACTTCAATTCAGCACCCTTTTTTTCCAAATTTCCTTTCACTTTTGATGGAATTATTATTTATTATCTGTAAATTAACACTGGGGTTCAGGAATCTTGCTGGTCTCATCTGGTACTGATGGCAATGAGAGATAAACCACTTATCCTTCAGAAATTCGTCAATCAGATGACATAATGGGTTCTCCCATGGAAACATCTCAGCCATAGCAAGATGGGGTGTCATTTGTCCCTTCTTCCCTCCTTTTATTCTGCCTTTCACATAACCACAGCAGACACTTCCCAAACATATAAAAATATGTTTCAAAAAGTTTAATAAATTATGTTTTAAGTTACAAATACAGCGGATTATGCTCATTGGTCATCTAACGTAAGCCCAGCCTTAATCTTACATTAATCTCTATCCAAAATGACCCCAAAACTTGGAACAAGGTTGTAGATTGACCCTTTCACACATGCTGCTAACAAGTTGTTTGCCTTGCTAAATCAAAATATCAACACTGATATAAGTAGCTTAGACTGAGCCAGAGCTTCCCAGTATATGAATTAACTAAGGCAGAGCAAAACCATTTCTAGCTATCACAGTGGCTTCCTTCAGACAAATTTTAAGATGGAAAGGCATGCGAAATACTTTATTTACCTACTATGTTTATCCAAACGCTTTCCCTCTCAATTCTCTTGTTCCTCCTATGCCACCAGACTAGGACACAGCTCGGTGGCCAGACAAAGACCATGCATTCACCTCCTCATAAACAAGGCTCTGGCTACCCCAGATCCCAGCACCTGGGACTAGTCTCCACCCAGAAATTCTTTGGTAACTGAAATTTTTATTGATTTGAATATGTGCATAAGAACAGTTTGCTCATTGAATTGCAGCCTGAGGTAACTTGCCTGTCCTTGACTCAGAAGCCTCTGGAAGACCTTGAAGAGATATCTAGTACTCAGGAATACATGCTGCTAGAGTTAGATCTACATCACACTGCACAGCTATCTCTAAAATACTAGCTCTTCTTGCTCTCCTATTATTTCAACTGTGCTTTACTTCTGCCTCTAGTTACTATTTCATTTCAGGCATTAAATCAGAAGTTCATATTTGATAGACCTTCATTCAGATGGACATTTGAAGCAGATAATATTGATGTTTTCCTCTTATGGAATGCTCTTGTATTTTTTATCCATCAGCCCATCTTCCTGTCTCTTTCTAAATTGAGCTCCTCCAGGAAGCATTCACTGATCAGCTTAATCCACAATGCTCACTACATCCTATTGTCATGTACTATTTTTTTTCTCACAAAAAGGATCCAAAGAGCTATTTAGGTATCCTTTATACAGAGGGCCATATTCAGGTAAGTGTTCAATGTGTTTGTTGAATTTAAGGAAATTATTGATTCATTGTTACTGATCTATTTAACTGTAATTTAGTTACTTTATAATATTTTTCCTATGTGAATATAAAAGTAAGTCACTCAAGTATCCTTAAACTTACAGCAGGGAAAAATATACAACATAATGGGTATTTCAAACTTAATATATCTTAAACAGAACTCTTAATTTTTATACCCAGGAACTATCTTACTCTCATCATGCATTATCTGTAAAAATGTCACCAGCATCAACTTAGCCAGTTTCTTAAGCCAAATATCTTGTATTATCCTTGCCTCCACTCTCTCTCATTGCTAACTCATTCTTGGCATTTACGAATGCCCTTGTTATGTGCCACCATCTATAAAATGAGAAGAATGATATTTACTAGCTTCTATTATGGTGAAGGCTGCGATGTCTCTTCTGCACAAACAGCTTTTCACCAGAAAAGTTTACAAAATAAAAAATAGATTATTATTCTAACAGTGAGGACTGCACAGAAACTAAAGATAACCTTCCAAAAGGCTTAAAGGTACCATACTTCATCTACGGTATTTTATGAAACATACTCATCTTAAATTTTGAAGAATTGAAGAGGTCTCCTCTAATAATGGCCAGTAGATGTAGATATAATAAACCCTTACATTTGTATGGTACTAAGCTTATGTCAGTCCTATCCTTATTAACGGCAACGTCTCATGTTTATATAGCAATTCACAATGGCTTCTTGTGCTCATCATGTCATTCTCCCTTACCATGGCACCATGACACCGTTTTCACTGTTTTACAGACGGAGGTGCTAGTTAATTTGCCCAGGGTCACTTAGTGTGTCAGTACTAAAATTCACCCCACAACCTCTGTTTCCTAATGCCTGGTAGGGAACACACTTTACTAGAACCTTCCCTGGGCAATTCTTCCCTCTATGAAATCACCAGCAGAGCCCAAGTATGTGTGTGTATTTACATGCACACATACACACATGCACACATGCAATACACCTGCATGCCCTATACACACATGTGTGTACCCACTCATAGGCACACACTCATGCACACACACACATACTGAGTTTCTTTATGGTTCCCAAAGAATCAGGCTGTTTTAGTGGTTCTACACCACCCCCAAATTTAGTGATTTGCCTGCTTTGGTATTTATTGGTAAATTCGAGTATTTCTTGAGAGGTTTGAAAGGAATCACCTGAGATCCCATTAATGCACATTAAGGTAATCACTCAATGCATGACACTGCCCCACAATGGAGTCGCTGACACCAATAAACAAGGGTGCTCCTCCCCAGGCCCCTTGGCATGGCTTGGCTTATGGAGGAGAGAGAGCTCACAGGAGCAGGGAGGGAAGCCAGAGCCATGAGGCAAATATCCAGAATGGCAGTGCGGCCTCAGCTTGTACCTAAGTCTATTTTGTTCATTTTAAAGCGACTGTCCTTTGTAGAACAAATCTCTCCTGATCTGTGCCTGCTCAGCATGTGGAGAAGAGTGGGGAGAGTTGGTGTTATCTTAAATAACTGTTACACCAAATAAACACACTATGCACACCCCTCAGCATTATAGAAATGGAAAATAAATCATCACCAAAAAGCTTATTTTACAAACCCACAAATCATCAGAAATATAAATGCTTTCCTTTCTATTCTTATGTTTTAATAAAGTCTCCCCCCTCTTTTTTTTTTCAGACTCACTCAATTACAATATCACTATCGGTTCACATTACAGGTCAGAGATATGGTGCTTAATGTATGAGGAGCCAGTTCTTCTCTCCTAATAGCCTGTCATTCCGGGGATTTGAATGTCAGAATACAGCCTGCCGCAGTAATGCTAGTCGGCAGCCCGATGATGAAAACTTTGGACAAATCATGAAGAACACTCCAGATCCACATCATCGGAAGGTTACTGGGGAGAGCCTTTCATTCCGCTTTGACCCCTTGATCTGACAAGTGACACCTACAAAATGAACAGCTCTCCAACTTAAATTGTTTAACTGTAGCCTGATCAGTTTTATTATCTTGCTAATCCAGATATCAGCCTTTTCATCAGAATGGAAGATATGCATATCATGAATTATTTTGACACGGGGACCTTTTAATTTTTGCCAGCAATATTTCACTGCCCCAATCAGGGCCTGCAGTCACTGATGCTGTTCGCCTCCTGGGACGTCAGCGGACAGCGCACTCCTGACAGCACCAAATCATCCGGGAGCTGTAACGAGCCATTGCTACGATTATTATTATCTCCTGTACTCATGCATTTCATTACAGCACAGGCAGCCAGGGGCTGGGGTTTTAGGGCAGTCTTCTTCAGGAATCTCTGCCATTTTATGGGCTTCCCAAGCTCTGGGGTATAATTTCCCTTTTCTTTCCCCTCAACAGACAAGGCGAGGTGAATTTCTAATAAAAACAAACCCTAGGTAGGGACTGCAGGAAGAGTGAGTTCAGTACAGGACATTAAGCAGCGGTGAGGCAGCTTGAATGGCCCACTTGAAGTTTATGAAAGCAGTGGTTAATCAGCAATATGGTTTGCTACAGAGAGAAATAAAGAAGAGTTTATCCTGGAGTGGTGGGGAACATGCTCCTTTCTAAACTGCAAAGTGCTAAGAATGCCATATATATGTAATTGCATTTTAGGTTCTGGGGTACATGTAAAGAACATGAAGGATTGTTGCACAGGTACATACATGGCAATGTGGTTTGCTGCCTCCATCCCCATCACCTATATCTGGCATTTCTCCCCATGTTATCCCTCCCCAACTCCCCACCTCCCACTGTTCCCCCTTAGTCCCCCCGCACAGACCTCAGTGTGTGATGCTCCCCCTGCTGTGTCCATGTGTTCTCATTGTTCAACACCCCAAGAAAAACTCCCTTCTTCCCTTAGATGTGTTCCTTAATTTCCCTCTCCCTTGCTAACCATTTTCTTCCTCTGCTTGTCCATTCTAAGAGGATCCATCACCACTCCAAGCCTGGACTGCACTGTCTGCATTCACTGAATTGTACTTTGGCATTATGCCATAACTTCACTGAGCAGCCTCAGGAAATGCACTGCTGTATTTACTTTAAGGCTGTTACCGATCTTGTCAATCAACGCATTACATAGCACATTCTTTGCAAGTACCCATGGGAGAAAGTTTCCCTAGTCTCATGAACAACTGATCCACGTTTACTTTGGGGGCACTGCAAATCATAGAATTTATTGTTTCCTTCTTTGCAGTGGCTGCTAGAAACCTCAAAACTAAATTTGTTGTTCTTTTAAAAATTAAACGTAAAACTGTTCCATGATCCAGCAATTCCATTTCTGGATATATACTCAAAAGAAATGAAGGCAGAGACTTAAACAGGCATTTCCCCACCCATGTTCATAACAGCATTATTCACAACAGTCAAAAGGTAGAAAAATCCAGTGTCCATCAATAGAAGAATGGATAAACATCATGTAGAATATAATGTAATTGAATATTATTCAGCCGTAAAAAGGAAGGAAACTGGCCGGGCATGGTGGCTCATGCCTATAATCCCAGCACTTTGGGATGCTGAGGTGGGCAGATCACCTGAGGTCAGGAGTTCGAGAGCAGCCTGGCTAACATGGTGAAACTTCGGCTCTACTAAAAATACAAAAACTTGCTGGGCGTGGTGGCAGGTGCCTGAATCGTTTGAACCCAGGAAGTGGAGGTTGCAGCGAGCTGAGATCGCGCCATTGCACTCCAGCCTGGGAGACAAGAATAAACTTTATCTCAAAAAAAAAAAAAAAAAAAAAAAAAAAAAAAACAGAAAAAGGAAGGAAATTCTAATACAAGCTACAATATAGATGAGCCTTAAGGACATTATGCTAGGAAGAAAAAAAAAAAGACAAATAGCATATTATGCCACTTACATGAGGAACTTAGAGTAATCAAATTTATAGAGACAGAACGTAGAATAGAGATTGCCAGGAGCTGCGAGGAGGAAGAAAAGTGAAGTTGTTATTAATGGATTGAGAGTTTCAGTTTGGGAAGATGAAGAAGTTCTGGAGATGGATAGCGGTGATGATTGTACAACATTGTGAATGTACTTAATGCCACTGCACTGTATGGTTAAAAATGATTAAAACTGCAAATTTCATGTTATATACATTTTACCACAATTTTTAAAAACACAAAATTTGCAGCCAACCTCTAACAAATGTAAACGATCTCCTAGAATGTACGTTCTATACTTATCTCATTAGTGGCTTCATTTATCCTTCCTACGCTTAGATAATCTTTGCTTTATTTTCCTCATGGACATTTTAAAAACATTATTTTATTGTGTGTTACTTTTATACAATGATTTTTTTCACGGAGCAGGAAGGATTACAATGTTAGAATATATTCAGTCTGCCAAGACAAGGCTGTTGGGTTACTGTGTTGCAAGAGAGTAAAAGAAACGTGCATTTCTGAATCTCATGCTTGACACTGAGCTGAGATGGGAAATCTCTCAGAGGTAAAGCTGCTTCTCATGTCTCCTTGAGTCAAGGGGCCCACTCTGACCCAGGCACTACCAGCAGCCTTTGTATGGTGCCTTCCTGATTAGGCCCTTTCCCTCCACCTTGGATCCATTTGTAGCCATCATCTCTTTCCCTGACCCAGAGCCAGTCTCAAGGCGTGTGAGCTGTGAGGCCTCCCAGAGCCCCACACTCAGAAGGGCCCTGTGCTTGCTTCAGAGCTCTGCTATCAAATATTAAAATTCTTCATAACTTTTTATACAAGGAGCCCTGTATTTTCATTTTACACAGGGCCTCAAAAATCATGTAGCTGGTCTTGCCTCCACTAGACAGTACAGTGATCATCTTAGAGGGAAAAAAAAAAAACCTGTCTTCTTTTTCATCAAATCCCAACCTAGTACCTCATAGGCAATTCCATGGGGGATATTCAGCACAGAGACCGAAACCATATCAAGCCCTTTATTCCACAGTCCTCAACGTTCCTTCCTCATAAGCACTTATCAAACCCACTCCAGACAAAGCCTGCAAAGCAGGAAGGGCAAGGCAAGTAGAGGACAGGGAGACTCATTACTGCAACCACAAAGAAAGAAGGACCATATCCTCCATCTTCTCCAGGTTCGAATGCACACATGGAAATCACCTGTTATGTGAAGAAGGTGATGCGTGTTATACTCACAGCTTGAGCAGTCATAGCCCAGGTCCCAGCTACATACAGATCTCTTCCAGGAAAATCATTATCCACACAATTTTACAAACTCCCCAGAGACATGATTTTATAACTTCTCTAGGTTAAAAACAGCTTAGCCATCCCATCATTCTTCGCCGTTTTCCGGGAGGTAAGATTTTAATAATTATTCATTCTAACTAGATGGAAATGCACAGAGAGAACAGAGCCAGAAGAAAATCAAGAGAAGGAAAAGGAGAAAGAGAGGGAAGGAAGACAGAAATGTAGACAGCATTTCTACATTTCTGTAGAAGAAAAACGGCCATTGTGGATCACAGCTCACAGCTCACTTCAAGTCCAAGGCCTCTAGGAGATCAAACTTCCAGTGAAGATTGTCCAGAAGCCGAAGGCGTTCGGATTATTTTTTTTCACTTTCCAAAACCTAATAAAATGTAAAAAAAATTCAACCAAAGAATAGCCATTTGGAGTCTTTGGAATGTGTTCATTAACTTCTATTTCCATGAGGATCAGGGCCCAGAGTAAACTGATGGCATTAATTTGAGGCAGAAAAGGGGGAAGAAACAGAAGATCGGGTGTGGAGGATGAGGAGGCAATTGGAGAGAAAATGTGGCCCAGGGCAGCATTCTCGACTTTGCAGACTTGCACTTGGCCATCCCCCACCCACATGCTCACTCTGTTCCTAACAGCATCTTCATCAATTAAGATGCTATGAGACTGGCAGGCTCCAAGATCAACCGTACCATCCGCATATTCACTATTCCACTGGCACGGCGAACAATTCCGAATATTAAAAGTAAAGCAACACATTCTGCCATGTCTTTTGTATACAGACAGCTGAAGCTGTGTGAAAGTTTGGCACCAAAAGGCCAAGTACCATATTTTCAACCACCCACACGCCAAATCCTATAATAACTACAGACTCTAGATGTGAAATTTTCAGACATTTGCAGCAAAGGAAAACTAATAGTCATGTTTCTTCATGTGCTGCCTTTCTGAACAGGGCAGTTTCTCAATTGTAAAACCTCATCGATGTAAGCTAAAGAGAACAAAGGGTGCTGCGTAGATCTTTTCACCAGATGTCAAATGGTGCTTATTTATTTAAACAGAAGCCCCCACTTTGTACATTTGGTTCATTTAGTGGTATGTGCTCTGTAACAAGTATTTTTTATGAGTAAAAAGCTGCCACCAGTGTGCTTAAGTTACAATAGGGCTTCAGGAAAGTCTGTTAGCTGAGACTAAATATTGCTCTTTTTGCTTTTGGTTGAGATGTAAATTCCACTCCTATCCTGCCACTGTAATTGGGGAGACATTATAGCTAAGGTCATACCAGGACTACTAAGTAATCCTTCTTCTGTGGTCAACCCTAGAAGCAAGGATGTTCAGTCTTGCTGTGCTTTTGAAGGCAGAAGTGGAAGCAATAGAGTATTGCTTTTCTCAAAGATAACGAGAGAAAACATACGAATTCCTCCTCTGTGAATATTGGGGCTCCTGTGGCCTGAATGGGCCATAGGAACCTAATGGGTAAGAGCTTATTTTGCCCACTCAGTGATGATGACAAAATAATTAGCCTGAAGCTGTTTTGAGCTTCAGCAAATAAGGAGAAAGGAGAATGTTAAATATTTCTACACAAGAAGAAACTTGGTGTCCCCCATTCCACCTATCAGAAAATGAATTTTCAGGTAAGAGCCCTGTCAAGGAGCTTCTTCACCTGTCAGAAATGGGGTGTTTGAGTAACTCTCCTATCCACAAGGTAAGAGACACTTGGACAGAGATGACACCTTGCTGAAGTAAGAAATAGACAAAATGCCTCGGAGATGAACAAATATATGGAGAATTATTCCCAGACTATCAATTAATGAACTCCAGATTCTCCAGATCATAGTGCAAAATGCCAAGCCCCTTAGAAACACAATGGACAAAAAGTGTTTACCAGGAGAAGCTTGAACAAGTACAAAGAGAATCTGAGCACTCTCAGGTAGTTTAAAAGCTCTAATGTAGGAAGCAACCTCCCAGCACAGAATGATCTGAGACACAAATGAGGGGAGAACATTGGGAAGGGTCAACAGCACTCACACAATGTAGAAAGGGAACCGTGTCTAAACTTGAACAAAGACTGTTCACCTAGTTACGCTTGGTGAAGAGTTTTCCTCAGTTCCTTGATGAGAAGTTGGCAGTGCTATATGTCCTTTATGAAATACAGCACATGATTTTATCTAACATAACTTTTCAGTAAAGTGTACACAGTTCTCATTCCCTACTGCTCTTAATTTTTAATTTTTATTTTTCAAGCCCAAGTTTAATTCATTAAACTTTGTGTTATAGTTAGAAATCTAGAAGAAAAGGGGCCAGAATAATATTCTAGTGAAAATGTGCATATCTTTATTTATCAGACATCCATAGATGAATTATCATAGATATCCACTGGCAGAATAGCACCTCTTCCAGAATGCTAACTTAACTTTAATTTCTATCAATACACTGGCTTATATTGCCTTTAAAAATCCACCACTACAAGGCTGGGCGCAGTGGCTCACACCTGTAATCCCAGCACTTTGGGAGGCCAGGTTGGACAGATCACCTGAGGTCAAGAGTTCCAGACCAGTCTGGTCAACATGGTGAAACCTCATCTCTACTAAAAATACAAAAACTTAGCTGGGCGTGGTGGCGCGTGCCTGTAATCCCAGCTTCAAAGGAGGCTGAGGTAGAAGAATTGCTTGAACTCAAGAGGCGGAGGTTGCAGTCAGCCGATTGCACCACTGCACTCCAGCCTGGGCGGCAGAGTGAGACTCCACCTCAAAAAATAAAAAATCCACCACTACAAATCCACCTGAAAATATGAATTTTTTAATGCTTTTAAATAAATACCTGAGCTCACAAAAACAGTAAACAAAAGCGTTTCAGGACAAAAATGAAGAATAAACTTAAAACTAGCTTAATGAGCCATCTCTGAGCTTTTGACTGTATTGAGAACACTTACTATCCATCAAAATCAAGAGGCTTGTGTCTTAGTGGCCAAATATGGACAGGAGATAAGGCCTTGGACTCAAACATTGGGCAATGTAATGGAATCACTCTATAAATAAGGGATTTTCAAAAACTACAATTTCAGAGAAAGAATAAGTTAGACAAAAACATCAAAGCTTCACTCCTTAATAGTAAAAACATATCTTGTTAATCCCAGCCTGTATCCCAGCTTTAAAAACAAAACAAGGCCAGGCTCAGTGGCTCACGCTTGTAATCCTAGCACTTCGGGAGGCCAAGGCAGGTAAATACCTTGAGTCCAGGAGTTTGAGATCAGCCTGGACAATATGGTGAAAGCTCATGTCTACAAAAAATACAAAAATTAGTTTGACATGCTGGTGCACGCCTGCAGTCCCAGCTACTCAGTTGGCTGAGATGAGAGGATTACATGAGCCTGCAAGGTCAAGGCTGCAGTGAGCCATGATTGCGCCACTGCACTACAGCCTGAGTGACAGAGTAAAACTCTATTTTAAAATAAAGAAAAATGAAGGAAGAAAAGCCAAAATAGAGAGATCTAATTAAACTAAAGAGCTTCTGCACAGTAAAAGAAACTATCATCAGAGTGAACAGGCAAGCTATAGAATGGGAGACAATTTTTGCAGTCTATTTGACAAAGGGCTAATATCCAGAATCTACAAAGAACTTAAACAAATTTATGGGGAAAAAAAAAACAACCCCATCTAAAAGTGGGCAAAGGATATGAACAGACACTTCTCAAAAGGAGACATTTATGCAGCCAATAAACATACCAAAAAAAGGTCATCATCACTAGTCATTAGAGAATGCAAATTAAAACCACATTGAGATACCATCTCATGCCAGTTAGAAGAGCGATCATTAATAAGTCAGGAAACAACAGATGCTAGAGAGGATGTGGAGAAATAGGAACGCTTTTACACTGTTGGTGGGAGTGTAAATTAGTTCAACCATTGTGGAAGACAGTGTGGCAATTCCTCAAGGATCTAGAACCAGAAATACCATTTGACCCAGCAATCCCATTACTGGGTATATAACCAAAGAATTATAAGTCATTCTATTATAAAGACACATGCACGTTTTTGTTTATTGCAGCACTGTTCACAATAGCAAAAACTTGGAACCAACCCAAATGCCCATCAATGATAGACTGCATAAAGAAAATGTGGCACATATAAACTATGGAATACTATGTAGCCACAAAAAACGATGAGTTCATGAGATGAAACTAGAAACCATAATTCTCAGCAAACTAACACAAGAACACAAAACATAACACCCCATAGTCTCACTCATAAGTGGGAGCTGAACAACGAGAACACATGGACACGGGGAGGGGAACATCACACACTGGAGACTGTCAGGGGGTGGAGGGCTAGGGGAGGGATAGTATTAGGAGAAATACCTAATGTAGATGACAGGGTGATGGATACAGCCAACCACCATGGCACGTGTATACCTATGTAACAAACATGCATGTTCTGTACAAGTACCCTAGAACTTAAAGTACAATTTTTAAAAAAAAGAATAGGGAAGGAGAAACAAAACAAACAACAACGAAAAAGGCTTCTCTGATATTGGAGAACATGAAACTTCAGGTCTACATGCTAGTCCAGAAACTACTAGGCTGAGATATACACATAAAAAGTGGTACCTGACTTGTAACATCCTCTAGGGCACCTAAAAGAACAAGATGCAAAAGCTTCCAGAAGGGCCATTTCTTCAATCCAGTAAATTCAGACTACAAAGTATTCCCATGTAAAAATCTCACTGAAAATTAGTTCAATATCAAAAACTACAAAACTGCATGGGAGAAACACGTCAGCATCAACAAAATCTATGAGACACAAAAAATAGAATTGTCCTGGGAATACCGTTGAATACAAAGTAGAAATAAACAGTGAAATTAAACATAGATAAAAGTAAGGTCTTATAGAAATGATGCAAGACAAAATTTTATCTTTTCTATTCATCTTTTATTAGGAATATTTTTAAGAGAACAATATAGAATATCTGAAATTTAAAATATAGTCATAAATGATTTAAAACTCAAAAGATGTTTCAAACAGCAAAGAAGACATAGTTAAAAACAGGATTGCAAAACTAGAAGAAAAATAAAAATAAAATAGAATAGAGCTCGGAAAAACAGAAAAGGAAAACATGAAAGGGAGTTTAGCAAACATGGAAAGGAGAGTGATGTGGTCCGACATTTGGACTGAGAGCCTCATAGGAAGAAAATAAAGAGAATGAGGAATAGGTAAGAGATGTTTACTGAGAATTTTCCAGAATTGATAAAAGATGCTGATTTTCAGATTCAGGAATACCAAAGAACCCCAAAGAGAAAGGAATTTGCATCCAGATATTTTCTAGATCTTGAAAACAACCAGAAACTAGAGACAGATTTCTATAAGTAATGACAAATTAGACTGGCAGGAAATTTCTCAGCAACAATTGATGCCAGAAAATGGTGAAATAATAACTCTTAGCCAAGAGAAAATAATGTTTAACCTATAACTTTATACCCAACTATCTTTCAAGAACTAAAACAAAGACATCTTAAACAAGCACATAGAAAAAGTTTACCATCCACAATCCCAAATTAAAGAAATGTCTAACAGATGTATTCAGGAAGAATGGAACAGAACCCAGAAGCCAGGGCTGAACTGCAAAAACACATGAGCAAAATAATTGATAAATATGTGGACAAATCTAAAACAAACATTGCATAAAACAGTATCTATAATAATTATAAGTAATTCTGGTAGCAAAATACTAAATGTAGAACTAAAAGTCGCCATATTCATTTGAAAAGGGAAAGACATGGAGAATCCCACATGAGAGGATCTTATATGCTAAGATAAGATGGCACAGCATTTCCACTGACATCCCATTGCTCAGCACTAAGTATGAGGCCACATCTACCTACAGTGCCTGAAAAGAAGAGTGCACGCAAGAAGACTTGGGAAAAATTTACTAATGGTTAGCAAAGACTGTCACAGGCTATCCTTTATTTTTCGAATAACTTTTGAACAACAGCTTTACTAAGAAATAATCCATAGATCAAAAAGTTTACCATATTAAAATGTACAATTCAATGATTTTTAGTATATTCACAGAGTCATGCAACCATCACCACTGTCTAATTTTAGAACATTTTCATCACCTCAAAAAGAATCTCCATACCTAATTAAAAGCCCTTCCCTTTTTTCCTCTCTGTCCAATCCCTAGCAACCACTGGTCTATTTTCTGTCTTCATGAATCTGCCTATTCCAAACATTTCACATAATTACCTATAAATGTAATATTATATTATATTATATTATATTATATTATATTATATTATATTATAT